>NW_028274813.1:99577803-99729318 GCF_037043125.1 Eumetopias jubatus
TTTTTTTTTAAGACTTTATTTATTTGACAGAGAGAGACAGCGAGAGAGGGAACACAAGCAGGGGGAGGGGGAGAGGGAGAATCGGGCCTCCCGCCGAGCAGGCAGTCCGATGCGGGGCCTGATCCCAGGACCCTGGGACCACGACCCGAGCCGAAGGCAGACGCCTAACAACTGAGCCACCCAGGCACCCCTAAGATTTTATTTATTAGAGAGAGAGATTGAGCACACAAGCAGGGGGAGCAGCAGAGGGAGAGAGAGAAGCAGACTCCCCACTGAGCATGGAGCCCAATGCAGGGCTTGATCCCAGGACCCTGCAATCATGACCTGAGCCAAAGGCAGACGCTTAACCAACTGAAGCACCCAGGCACCCCTCCCCTATGTCTTTATCTGTATATAAGCTAAATCTAATTGTAGTATTTTATATTTATTAAAGTGTTTTTAATGATTTTGCTAATTATCCTAAGCTTTTATTTTCAGGTCTTGATTTTGTCATTCAGGGTATATGTGATCTCTTTTCAGCTTTGTGTCATTTGGGGATGTGGTGAATATTCCATTTATGCCTTCATGTGAAACCACAGCTAAAAACAGAGTTTGGAATGCATTTTGTAGGCTAATTTTTAATTATACACCTCATTTTATATTGCTGATTATTGATACTTTTTTTTTTGAAGATTTTATTTATTTATTTGACAGAAAGAGACACAGCGAGAGAGGGAACACAAGCGGGGGGGGTGGGAGAGGGAGAAGCAGGCTTCCCACGGAGCAGGGAGCCCGATGCGGGGCCCGATCCCAGGACTCTGGGATCATGACCTGAGCCGAAGGCAGACGCTTAACAACTGAGCCACCCAGACGCCCCTATTGATAGATTTCTAGTCGAGTTTTGGATCTTTATTCCATTTTAGCTTTCAAGTATATTATAGCTTATAATTCTTCTCTTAGTACTGAAGGTTAATGAAGTTGAGACTGTGCTACCTCATGCGAGAGGGAGGGACCTTAATGTTGAAGATTATGGGAGAACATAAGTTTTAGTTATTGTAGATTCCTCATTCCTCCCTCTATTATTAAATTGAAACAAACTCTGGGGGAAATTTGGTAATTCTGTGGAACTTTGTTTCGCCTTTCATATACTGAAAAGTATCCTAAGAACTCATCTTATTTCTTCTTTTTCTTCCTACCAATAATTCTAGACAAATAGTTCTTTGAAGTCGAGTGGCATCTTTGAAGACTTTATGTCCTCTATCAGAAGATCATGTGTTGTCTTTCAGTCTTTCAGATAACTGGTTTTGTGCATTTTTATGTGTACCTCTTCATTAAATATGTGACTCACTCAGAGATCCTCTGCCGTGGAAAATAGGGTGACCAAGTCTCATTTCTTCCCATTTCACTCTTTTTCCTTTTGTTCTTCCTGGGAAAACCTTCCCCGGTCCCCTCTCCCCTTCAGAACTGAATTAGGCTCTACTACAGTTTGTTTCAGTGCATACCTCTATTATAACACTTACTGTATTTTAATTACCTGTTGATATGCCTCCCTGACTGCTAGACTCTAAGGACAGTTTTATGTCTTATTCATCTTGTATTTACAATATTTGGGATAGTCTGGCATATTTAAGATATTCAGGAAATGTTTATTGCATGGTGTATTCATTTGCTAGAGCCGCTATAACATACTTCAGACCCGGTGGCTAAACAACAACAAACTTTTTTCTCACAGTTCTGTAGACTAGAAGTCCAAGAACAGGTATAGTCAGGTTTGGTTTCTCCTGAAGCCTCTCTTCTTGGTTTGCAGATGACTGCCCACCTTCCTGCTGTATCCTCACATGGTCTTTTCTCTGTGTCTCTGTGTGTATCCAGACTTCCTCTTCTTAGAAAGGATACCAGTCAGATTGGATAGATCCCACCATATGACCTCGTTTAACCTTAACTGCTTCTTTAAAGCCTTGTTTATACTCATATTTGAGGTACTAGGGGTTAGTATTTCAACATACGAATTTTGAGGAGGGGGGCACACTTAGGTCCCTAACACATGGATATTTTGATCTTGCATATGTTCCAGCTGAAGGTGATTTCTTATGGGCCAATACCAAACCAAGATTGTCAGAGTTGGAACCAAAGATTTCCTAGCTTGGATAAGAACATGTGGCTTAATTTTAATATTTTGTCTTAATTCCCACTTAGATAATTGTACTATTTAATGATTAAGATCCTGTTACTTTTAGGGCTTTGAAGTGTACTGCCTAGCTGTACTCATTTAATAATAGGTTTTCTTTACTTTATGTCACAAAAAATAAAATACACACATACACACATACACCTGGGCACATGTGTGCTTTGTGTACATACTGGCTATGAATGCATGATTATTGAACATTTTAGCCCAAGAAATACATGTTTATTTGCCAGATTCCCAGTGGTTATTTGGAAAGGATTCAGTAATTTCTCTATAGAAATTCCATGAATTATACATAATTTCCCAGTGTATACAGAGATACATGCCTTGCTATCCCATTTGAGTGACCAGATAGTTTTTTAAGCTTTTTCTTTTCCTGTGGTAGCTCCAGCTTTAGATTTCCCTCTTTCCATCTCCGCTAGTAGTCCCGTATAAGATTTTTGGAGATACTGGCAGTAGTGAGGGGCTGGTGATGTTGGAGAGCAGGGTAAGCTCCATTATCACTCATCTATTTTCTCCCTTTTTAGGGATTTCCTTGGGAGAAATTTGCATATAATGCCCTTACCTTTAAAAAAAAAGTTTTTATTTGACAGTAGTTTTACATTTATAGAAAAGTTGCAAAGATGGGCACCTGGGTGGCTCAGTCGGTTAAGCACCTGACTCTTGATTTCAGCTCAGATCATGATCTCAGGGTTGTGAGATAGAGCCCCTCATCAGGCTCCACGTCGGGCTCCACGCTGAGCGTGGAGCCTGCGTAAGATCCTCTCCCTTGCCCTCTGCCCCTCCCCACCTCTAAAAAAAAAGAAAAGAAAAACAAGTTGCAAAGATAATACATAGAATTCATATGTACCCTTCACCCAGTTTCCTCTGTTGTTTTTTTTTTAAGATTTTATTTATTTGACAGAGAGAGACACAGTGAGAGAGGGAACACAGGCAGGGGGAGTAGGAGAAGGAGAAGCAGGCTTCCTGCAGAGCAGGGAGCCCAATATGGGGCTTGATCCCAGGACCCTGGGATCATGACCTGAGCTGAAGGCAGACGCCTAACGGCTGAGCCACCCAGGCGCCCCAGTTTCCTCTGTTGTTAACATCCTACCTATCCTATGTCCGTCGCAACTAAGAAACCAACATTGGTATATTACTATTAACTAAACTCCAGATGTTATTTGAATGTAATCTCCTGTGGTTTCAGTTTCTCAGTTTCTCATTGTTTTTATGATCTTAACAGTTTTGAGGATTGCTCATCAGGTATTTTATAGAATGTCCCTCAATTTGAGTTTGCCTGATGTTTTTCTCACTGGTTTGACTGGGGTTGTGGGTTATGGGGAAGGGTCCCACAGAGGTGAAGTACCCATTAGCAACATGAGTTACAATATTAACCTTGATCATCTGGCTAAAGTACTGTTTGCTCCACCTTAAAGTTACTCTCCTTTCCTTCTTAGTCCTTTCTTTGGAAGTAAGTCACTAAAGGGAGATGAGTCATTAAGCTCTACCTCCTGGAAGGGATGCATCTACACAACTCATTTGGAATTCTTCTATAAGGAAGGTTTGTCTCTTTGCTCCTGCTTATTTTTTTTTTTTTAAGATTTTATTTATTTATTTGACAGAGACACGTGAGAGAGGGAACACAAGCAGGGGGAGTGGGAGAGGGAGAAGCAGGCTTTCCGCGGAGCCGGGAGCCCGATGTGGGGCTCGATCCCAGGACCCTGGGATCATGACCTGAGCCGAAGGCAGATGCCCAACGACTGAGGCACCGAGGCGCCCCTGCTCCTGCTTATTTAGTCATTTATGTCAGTATGGATTAACAGAATTTATTTTATACCTTGGGGATAGAATCCAGTTACTAATTTATTTATCTTGTTGCTACAGTTCTATTTTTAGCCATTGGGAACTCTTTCAGGTTGGCTCTGGTGTCTCTTTGACGTGCCTCTGTCCGTGTGTGTGTGTGTGTATGTGTGTGTGTGTGTGTGTGTTTTCTTTACTTTCTGCTCCAGGTTCATCTTATATCTTCTTTGCCCCAAGTTAGAAAGCTTTAAAGGGGGCGCCTGGGTGGCTCACCTTAGCATCTGACTTAATCTCCGCCCAGGTCTTGATCTCAGGGTCATGAGTTCAAGCCCTGTGTTGGGCTCCGTGCTGGGCATGGAGCCTACTTAAAAAAAAAAGAAAAAAAGAGGGCGTCTGGGTGGCTCATTCGGTTAAACGTCTGCCTTCAGCTCAGGTCATGATCTCGGGGTCCTGGGATCGAGCCCCACATTGGACTCCTTGCTCGACAGGAAGCCTGCTTCTCCCTCTCCCACTCCCCCTGCTTGTGTTCCCTCTTTCGCTGTGTCTCTCTCTGTCAGATAAATATAATCTTTAAAAAAAAAAAAAAAGAAAGAAAGCTTTAGGAGAAATGTTTGCTTGTTTTAGGGGCAGGCAAGTAGGGAAAAGTCCTTAGATTCTTGTTTTATTTTAAGCTCCCCAAAACGAACTCTTTTTTGGATGGCAGGAAACCTGCCATGAGCAAACAGCAGGTGTATTTGAGAACTTAGGCTAACAGGAATTGTAGACTTCTAGAGTCTGTTCCTCTCCATCATCATCACCATCATCAATCGCACTTGTATCATCATCAGTAATACTAGTATTATTTTGCCATAACTACTGTTATTGCAGGCTTACCTCTCTTTCCCATAATGCTGGCTTTTCTTTTTTCTTCTTAATCATAGAAGTCACTTACAAATGATTTGTAGACTGTCAGGGCAGGTAAAAAGATGAGGGAGATTGGAACCTTGATCCAGTTGCTTTGGCTGGAGTTTTGTTCCAAGTAATGGAAATTGGAGCTTTTAAATGTATTTCTGCCTTGAAACTTTATTAAACATTTTAGAAAGTGAATGGACCTGTATCTAGGAATGGGTTTATTGCTGAATTCTCTTGCAAAGTCTGATTTGAAATAGCAACTGCAGCTCTATGAAAGGTTTTAATTCAAACAGCGGGAGTTTGTCCTTGTCACAATGGCGAAATAAAGAGCCAGGAATATTCACAAGTTTTCTGAACTTCCTACTTTCTTATCCTTTAAAAATCTGTAGTTCAGCCTTTATCCTCCTACTTATGTTTAGCTTCAGATTTTAGGATCAGTTCCCACTAGGGACCAAAGGTTGTAAATAACAAACCTGAATGCCTGTTTTTAAAAAAGTTTGGTTATTTTGTTTTATAAACTTTAAAGAATAAAAATAAATAAAACATTATAGGTAAGATAGAGAAGTCACCTATATTTTCCTTATCAGTTTGAGGAAACAGTGCATGTTATGAATATAGTTTCATATTTTGCAAGTATTTTGTGTATTTTAAAATTTTATTCTTTTACCACTTTTATGAATTTATATGCAGTTTTTTTGTACTATCAAAATTTTCATCTTTTGTACATTTTCAGTAAAAACTGAGATAATATTGTTAGTCACAATTGGCATGTTTCCTGTTAAGCAACTAAAAACTTATTAACCATATTGTTGTAAATATGCCTAAAACATGTACGTGTTTATTTTACTGAGAACAGTCTGCTTTCTGGATGGCTCAGAATTATGATTCTGAACATCAGCTTTTATTCTGTGCTGTATTACAGTGTTGTCCTCAGAAATTGTTCACATAAAATTATTTAATCTAGGCAAACTGAATTTTTTTTAGCTATTGGGACAAACGCATTAGTTCTTCTGTCTCTTACCTGTTTTTAGGTGCTGCCACTAATATTCTGTCTGTTGTACTTGGTATTCAGACAAATAAGCTTATAAAATTATATGTAAAATAAAATAGTCTCTGAATATTGAATTGCATGTGGCCTTTCTGACAAGTATTTTGATCCTTTAGAGAATCATTTTTCTGTAGGCTACATTCCTGAGAGTTGAGTTGCTGGAAATCTGACTTCCAGAGGAATAGAGTATTTATTATTGCCTTACAAAAAAGAGAAAAGAGGAGTTATTTGAACAGTATAATAAGACTTGAAGAGTATTTTGTGCAAGACAATTATAACTGAATTATGAAAGATACCGTATTTTAACATGAATAATTGCTTGGGTGGGAGTATAAAGTTGAAAGCCAAGTGTGATACCAGCAAAAAGCATTCATTCCAAAACAGCAATTCTGTAGGGTTCTGCAGTTTGTGATTCTAGGTTGATTTTTTTTTTTTTTAAAGATTTTATTTATTTGACAGAGAGAGAGACACAGCGAGAGAGGGAACACAAGCAGGGGGTGTGGGAGAGGGAGAAGCAGGCTTCCCGCCAGGCAGGGAGCCCGATGTGGGTCTCAATTCCAGGACCTCAGGATCATGACCTGAGCCGAAGGCAGATGCTTAGCGACTGAGCCACCCAGGAGCCCCTCTAGGTTGATTGTTGAGCAGTGTTTTGAAAAAATGTTGAAAAAATGTTTCAACAAAAATGTTGAAAAATGTTCGTGGTCATATTATGGTATTTTGGCTCAAGTTTGTTCAGTCTGGAGATGTAGTTCTTGATTTGGTAGAAGAAGCCTGCCCTCCCTTCTATCCTCACTCCCTCCCTTCTTTCCTTCCACGTAGGAGAGCAGGTACAAAAGAATATGAAGTAATGCTAATCCATGTAATAACTGATTATAGTGGCTTGTGGTTGGGCTGCTTTAACAGCATAAAGTTGCCAGTTTAAGTCTTTTTTGAGTGGAGCGATGCTGTTAATCTAAAATACCTTTTCCAATACAGGGTGGTATAGTTGATAAGGGTCCTGATATAAATTGAAAAGTTAGAGATTGGGTAAAGGGAAGTAAGATGTTGGAGTTTTTTTTGGTAGCCTCTATCTTCTATAAGGTAAGAGGCAGAGTTAGTAATTTGCTTAAGATGAGAGGATATAAAAGGAGAGGGCTTGAGGAAATAAGTATTTGAGTCCTTTACTATGAGGAAGGAAAGAATTACCAGGTAGTTATTGGCTTAGTTGAGGTTAAAAAATTTCTTTCAGTTAAAAATATTTGGTACTGGTTAGGATGATTTAAAGACCATAGCAATCAACCTAAAAGCAAAGGCAGGTGGTTTAACTGTTACAGAATTACTTACAGAAGAAAGGGATGAAGAATTTTTTTTTTGTCTTTAAATTTTTTTATTGTTATGTTAATCACCATACATTACATCATTAGTTTTGGATGTAGTGTTCCATGATTCGTTGTTTGTACATAACACCCAGTGCTCCATGCAGAACATGCCCTCTTTAATACCCATCACCAGGCTGACCCATCCCCCGACCCCCTGCCCTCTAGAACCCTCAGTTTGTTTTTCAGAGTCCATCGTCTCTCATGGTTCGTCCCCCTATTTGATTCCCCCCCCTTCATTCTTCCCCTCCTGCTATCTTTTTTTTTAACATATATTGCATTATTTGTTTCAGAGGTACAGATCTGTGATTCAAGATGGAGAATTTAAAGCAGAGCTTTAGCTAGTATACCATGTTTGGGTTGCAGGTATGTGGAGATACTGATCCCTTCAGCCTTCAAGACATCAAGAGAGGGTCTGGATGGCAGGAGCCCCCGGGCTGGCACCTTGTAGATGCCTTATCAACCCTAAGTGCCCAATATATATAATATTCTATGTGTATCATGATATAAAAAATAGTTGGGAAATACTGATTCACAGAGCTGGTGAGAGCAGTACTGAGGTGTATTTCTGAGTATTTGCTGGTTAGTCAAAATGTGAAGTCAGGAGCGGATTAATAAACAGGGAGAATAGCGTCCAGGGTTTTGCCTTCTCAGATCTTCTGTCTCAGACTTTGTTATTATTTTCTTAAGTTTTTTTTTTCTTTCTGCCCTTTCTTATGGCAGATACTCTATCATACCATACTCTTTTAGCTCTTTATTCTCTATATTCAGAACTTCACTTTTATGAAAGTAGATAATTTATTGACTATAGTGATTTTATTTTCCTCCAAGTAGATAATGCTAAAATCTGTATTTCCAGACCTGATATTATAGGCATAGTCCCATCTTGTTGTCTTATTATTATTTCAAAATATCCAAAATTGAATCCCTGCATTCTCTTTCCAAGTAACTTCATTTCTGACAGTACTTAACGTTTCTTCCAGATATCCAATCAAGACCCCAGACTTGGGGTGCCTGAGTGGCTCTGTCGGTGAAGTGTCTGCCTTCGGCTCAGGTCATGATCCTGGAGTCCCAGGATCCAGCCCCGCATCACGCGCCCCGCATCACGCGCCCCGCTCATCCTCTCGTGCTCTCTCTCTCTCTCAAATAAATATATAAAATCTTAAAAAAAAAAAAAAAAGACCCCAGACTTGGCATTGCCTTTTTTTCTTCTTTGCTGTTTCGCTATCTTATTTCTTTGTCTTAAAAGACTCATATTTGCATATCCTGCCTTTTCCTTCACTTCACCCTTCTCCCCCTAAAGGTGCCTTTTTGGGGCAAAGCTTTCTCCCCAGTCTGTCGGACTTGCCCTCAAGCCTACTCTTGTTAGCACCTCCTCAATTAAATATTTCTTTTATTTTTAAAGATCTTATTTATTTATTTTGACAGAGAGTGAGAGAGAGAGAGACAGCGAGAGAGGGAACACAAGCAGGGGGAGTAGGAGAGGGAGAAGCAGGCTTCCCGCTGAGCAGGCAGCTTGAGGCAGGACTCCATCCCAGGACCCTGGGACCATGACCTGAGCCGAAGGCAGACGCTTAACGACTGAGACACCCAGGCGCCCCCAATTAAATATTTCTAATTCTGTGTTAAGCAAAAGCATAGAATTCTTCACTTCTTGGTGAAGAAGACTCCAGCTTATTCTCTCCCACTAAAACAAAAACAAAAAAATCCATATCCCAAACATTTAGAGTATTTAGATACTGCCATTTCTTGCCGTTGTTTGAAATGAACGGTTTTCTCTGCCTACCATCACCTTGTACATCCTTCATGGTTTGACTTGGATGTCATCTTCTCTATAGAGCCTTTCCCAGAGACACCAGTTGCTTTCTCCTTTGTGTTCTCATGGAGGGTACTTTTTATTTATATCATCATTTATAGCATTCTATATTTTGGTTATTTATATTCTTTCTGTTGTGCTAAATTATGAACTTCTTGAAGGATAGGTGCCTGTATCTTATTTATATTTCTGCCCATGTATCCAGCATACAAGGTAGTTTTCTGTAACTATTTGAATAACTGAGCATACACGATATCAGTCAAAACTTCATCTTTTTTAGCCCACCATAGTTTGGTTCCACTCTACCTACTTTAAATAATATTTCCTGCTTCTTGCAAGGATGTGCTCACTGTTTCATTGAGGTTGTTCTCTTTAGAGAGTTTTGTGTAAGCCACAATAATTTTTATCTTTGTATTTTTGATTTTGATTTCTCCTTCTTGAGCATTATTCAGCGTACATGACCACTTATAAGAGAAACACCAAGTCATTTTATGTTTCTCTTTTTTTCCTTTTTTAAGTAGGCTCTGCACTCAGCATGGAGCCCAACATGGGGCTTGAACTCACGCTCCTGAGATCAAAACCTGAGCTGAAATTAAGAGACAGACATTCAGCTGACTGAGCCACCCAGGCACCCCAATTTTAAATTATTGACAAAATTTAGTTCAAAATGTTAAATGTATTTCTGTAAAGATTTAAGATTTTGTTGAGCAGTATGGTTTAATTCTACATTGAGCTCTTGCAGACTTAAAATTTGATAAGATAGTAGGTGTATTAAAGCAGATATTTCCATATACAAAAGTATTAATCATCTTTAAATTGCCTTCTATTCCTTTAAAAAAAAAAGAGAATTCTCAATTCACTGAGTTCCAATCTCCAAGGAAACCTGGAGGCTACTTGAAGTTCAGTTTTGGAAACTGTAAGTTTAAGTAACAGTAATCTCTAAGATTAGTTAGTAAATTTGAAGCTTTGAAAGTGGCAGATTGGTTACTTGAACAGTTATTAAGAATGAAAGATTGTGGAGGTTTGTTTTCCTTGTACATTATTTTTTTTTCTTCTTACACTTTTCGGTTAGCCCAACAATACTAATTACTATTCTTTTCATGATGAAAGATTTTATGAAACGATTTCATGATAAATTATTTCTTTCCAAGTATTAAAATTTCTTTGTAAAGGTAATCTCAGAAACAACATGCCTAGAATCATAGAGCGGTATCAATAATTAAAAAGCATAATCAACTGTCAAATCTGACAACTGTTCAAATTTGCCAACAGTCAGATGCTATCTGTCAGTTTTTGCCCTTTTTTGTTATTAAGCCATCCAGGATTAGTGGTCATTTCTAGTAACTAAGGTGGAATTTTATGCCTAGTCAAGGTTCCCATAAAAATCATACTAGCATATATTTGATTTGTGTAGTAATCTGCAATTAACAAAGTTGTGTCCTAGTCCAGTAGAAAAATAAAATATATTTTGTTCTCATTATTTTTTGTTCCTTTAAAAAATCCTTGTACTTTGATTTTAAAAGGGGCAAATGATTGTTTTAGAAAAAATTCAAACCACATAGAAATTGTAACACAGAAGTTGAAAGCTCCAAACCCAGTGCTATAAATCTCCCTCCTACAGTCTCTGTCCCCAACTAAGTGTATGTTTTTCTATATTTTCCCCATGCATATATAAACATAAGTTGTTTTACAAAAACGGGTCATACTGTAACAGACTTATTTGCAACCTGCTTTAAAAAATTATCTGTACTTTCTGTATCTGTACAGAACTTACCTCATTTTTTTTTTTAAGATTTTTATTTATTTAACAGAGAGAGAGAGAGAGAGAGAGAGCACAAGTAGGCAGAGCAGCAGACAGAGGGAGAGGGAGAAGCAGGCTCTCCACCGAGCAGGGAGCCCGACGTGGGGCTCGATCCCAGGACTCTGGGATCATGACCTGAGCCAAAGGCAGCCGCTTAACCGACTGAGCCACCCAGGCGCCCCAGAACTTGACCTCATTTTTAAAGGCTGCTCAGCAGTTTGTTTTATGGATATACCCTAATTTTATCTTAGTTGTGAAAATTAAAACCTAAATAAAAAGGAAAAAACACTTGAATCAGATTTTCCCTTTTACTTCTACCCTCCTCAGTTATACATATAGCTCTGTGTAGTTACTATTTTTTTTAAAGATTTTATTTATTTGTCAGAAAGAGAGCACAAGCAGGGGGAGTGGCAGGCAGAGGGAGAGGGAGAAGCAGGCTTCCTGCTCTGCAGGGAGCCTGATGCGGGACTTGATCCCAGGACCCTGGAATCATGACCTGAGCCAAAGGCAGATGCTTAACCAACTGAGCCACCCAGCTGTCCCTCTGTACAGTTATTTTTAATTAAATGTTGATTATTTGAAAGTTCCAGTGAACAAAATGGTGAGAAACTACATGCAAAAAGTATAAATTTGAATTAATCTTTAGTTTTAGTGTTTTTAAAGGCAGTAACATGTCCATGGTGGTGGTGTTTATGTTTTATATTTAAAAAATTATGGCTTTTTTCTCATTTGTAACAAAGGCCATTTAGAGTCTTTGCTCATACAGAAATAAGGTGTTACTCCATTTATGAGGATTGTCTTTCACATCCTATTATACAGTTCTGTAGTTTTTTGCATATTGAATCTTTTTTGGTTGATTCTTTTAGTTTTTTTTTGTGATAGAACTTACTTTATATAACATAATTAGCAGTATCTTTGTATTTCATATTTCATGTTGCAATATAAATCCCAGAGTCCAGGCTTCCATACCAGAAATGTTAGACATTGTGTGGTGTACCCTATGATTTGTAGCACTGCCTTCCTAACGAGTTGAAACGGAGTCCCAGATACTCTTCGGGCTTGCCAGGATTGAGACACCCTTCATTTTGCTACTGGTCATGATGACACCACAATCATGGCTAGAGTAGTAGTAGACTCTGTATTGAACTCCACCTAGTTTGTACTGATAGGAGACCTAAATAGATGTTAGATATGTTTTCCTTTGATGACTAATACTTGGGGATTTTAGAATATTTTAAACAAGACAAACAAGAAGATCATTAGGTTCATTGAGTAATAGAAACCTAATATTTGAGAGAGATTTATCTTTTTCCAAAAGTAGAATGTCTAGTATTAGAAATTAGGGAGCATCCAGCTCCTCAAACTTCAGTCCTCCATAGTAGAGGAGAATCTGTAGAATTATTTGTTTTCATGGATTTTGTGACAAAGACTATTAGTTCTTCATTTTTATACTTTAAGGTTCTGTAGGAACCGTTGATTGTATGCCCTTTGTGACTCTGAGGATTTCATCTTTTTCTAGGTATAAGGGAAGGTCTTTTTTTTTTTTAAGATTTTATTTATTTGACAGAGACACAGCGAGAGAGGGAACACAAGCAGGGGGAGCAGGAGAGGGAGAAGCAGGCTTTCCACTGAGCAGGGAGCCTGATGCGGGGCTTGATCCCAGGACTCTGGGATCATGACCTGAGCCAAAGGCAGACGCTTAACGACTGAGCCACCCAGGCGCCCTAAGGGAAGATCTTAAACATATTTCTTATCTATGTAACTGCTCCTCTAGAAAAGGAATTAATAATAAGAGCCATTATGCCAGGTACTCTGCTAGGTACTCTCATTTAACCCTTTAAACAATTTTATGAGATAGATAACTAGTATCCCAATTTTATAGATAAGGAATAGTCTTAGAGAGTTTAAGTAATCTGCCCAAGGTGACACAGCTAGTCAGGAGCAGTCAAGACTTGAACCCAGCTCTTTTTAGTACACAAAGGAATGACACTTACTTTTGCTTGACTATTTATTCTTTTTTGTCAGTGATCCCACTTAAGCGTGGAAAATCACCTTCCATATTTGTCATTCAGTATCCTTTTTTTCATAATGTTTTTAGTTCTTAGATATGCTAGCTTTTTTAATCATTATTGTAATGCCTCATTTTCTCTAGCTTCCTAGAATATTTTGACAATGTTTTATAAGATTTCTTAGTCTTACAGTCACCTTCTTGGTGAGTTGGTCAGTCAGCTAGTTCTCTTCCCTGTTTTTTGAAGTCAGGTTTGTACTTGGGGGGACAAAAACTTCATTCACAGAGTAAGCCTTAGCTGAGATAGTCAACCCATGGTGCCGTCTGTGCTTCTCAGAGGAGATAGTGATCCTGGGCATACCTCTCTTTAGGTAACTTTCAGAGTCTGACAGTTCTAAACTCTATTGTACTATACACCTTAATTCCTTTTAATATCTGGGCAATAATATCTAGAGCAGCATGGAATGGAGGATGTCCCTGAATCTCCTCATGTGGGTATCTCATGTCTGGTTCCTCTCAGGTTATTATCTCTATGGATATCTGTTTAGGTTAAAGAATAGAGTGAACATCTTTGGATTTAGGTCTCTAAATCTCTTCACTCTCCATATAAATCATTCTAAAATTCAGTGACTTTTATTTTTTATTTATTTATTTTTTAAAAAAGATTTTATTTATTTATTTGACAGAGACACAGCAAGAGAGGGAACACAAGCAGGGGGGAGTGGGAGCGGGAGAAGCAGGCTCCCTGCCGAGCACGGAGCCCAATTTGGGGCTCTATCCCAGGACCCTGGGATCATGACCTGAGCTGAAGGCAGACACTTAAGGACTGAGCCACCCAGGCGCCCCAAAAAATTCAGTGACTTTTAAATGCACCCGTAAGACTGACCATGTGACTCTAGCAAATAATATGGCAGTCCCCATTATATTAGCATAGACCCATCCAGTGATACTCCTTGTCCTACCACTTCTTTACCCAGATGATATCAAGATTTTCCTTTGGTGCTGAGAAAAGAAATTCTGAGCTGTGTAATACAGAACTGTGAACAGATCTACGTGTCTGGAGGACTATGGATGGCAGAGAATCTTTGAAGGTTAAGAGAACTAGAATGCTAGTTTCCTTTGTTTTAAGATTTTATTTATTTGAGAGAGTGCGTGCACACAGGTGGTGGGGGTTAGGGGCAGAAAGAGAGGGAGATAAGCAGACTCCTCATTGAGCAGGGAGCCCACCTTGGCACTTGATCCCAGGACCCTGAGATCATGACCTGAGCCTAAGTCAGATGCTTAACCAACTGAGCCACCCAGGCGCCCCTCCATTGTTTTATAATTTTAAAAATTTGCTAGTATTTTGGAGTCACATTAAATTTCCCAATAATTTTTGCAAAACTGACATAGTAATAATTGTTTTCATATAGGTACTGTGTCTCTCTCTCTTTTTTTTTTTTTAAACAAGAAGTTTATTTAAACAAGACGCTTGACTTGAAGGGAAAACTCTCTAGGATTCATTTCTTTTAGAGTAATTTATCCCTACTTAAAGACAGATTGCGCTACATGTAACAGCTACGTACAAAAAAGTTATAAAATTGTCCTTGATTTTAGAATGATAAATGAAAAACATTAAAATTTTCCAATCGAACAAGATATACAAGGATTTTTATGTTGTTCTTTTTTTGTTAAACAGTGAGAGCAAAATAACTTACTGGAATATAAAGAGCTGACTGAGCATGCCACTAATGGAGAGAAGGTATTTTCACAGAAGCAGTATTTTCCCCCATCCCATCTCCATTTGATGTTGATCAAAACATACCATTGGCCATTTAGTTAAAAAAAAATGCAATATGCTTGTGCACATACATAGTTACTTTATGTACAATAAAGGAATGGGGAAGGGGAAAATGAAAGAATAGAGAAAACTATACTGTAGTAGTCAGGATGTGGTGGAACCAAATTGCAGCTTTCTGATTGAGACTGTCTTCTTGGTCTGGAGGAACTGAGTTCTGGAGTAAAGTAGCAGGTTCCCTTTTTAGTAGACATCTCCTGTCTGCTGCTGGAACACATCAATTGCATCTTCATCCTCCATTTCCAACAGTGCAGGTGTGTCTGTTTCATTGATTGGCTGCCCATCAAATAGAAATCTGATCTGCCTCATTGACAAACCCTGTCATTCACAATAGGCTTTCATTAGTTTACTAAGTGGTGTATGCCTCTTAATCTTAAACTGCACCACAGAACCATCCTGCCCTGCCAACTTCAAATTAATATGATCGTTGTTCTCAGTCTTGACTTTGTCCTTGAGCTTTTCGTCGGCCATGGCGAGCGCTGGAGTCTCCTCAGCTGCCGCTTCACAAAAGAGGTACCAGGTCCGCACTGAACGAGCACACAAGCAGCACCAGGAGTCGGTACTGTGTGTCTCTTGTTAAACGTTATACTGGGTATTAAATCTTCTCACCTCTGTTGTGAGTGGTATTTTTTTTTCTGTAGTATTTTCTAATTAGCTACTCTTTGTTTAAAGGGAAGTCACTGATTTTAAAGAATTATTGTGGTAAACACATATAACTTGCCCATGTTACTGTTTCTAGGTTTTTTGTCAATCTCCTCTGTTGATGTTATCTGCAAATAATGACCAAAATATCACCTCCTTTTATTTATGTCCATTCTCTTGTTTGAATGACTTGACTAGCCCTTCCAGAACTATGTTATGTAGTGATGAAAGCTTTTTTTTCTCCTGATATTAATGAGAACTAACTGTCACTTTTGTTTTTATTTTGTTTTGTTTCTGAATTGTGGAAAGAAAACATGTCTGTGACCTGAATCCAGCCTCAGTTCTCTGGTTTGAAGATTTATTTTTTAACGTTGGACCTTGATACTCTTAGGGACATGAAAAGTGGTCTCTCTAGACTTTGTGCAAGATGCAACCGCTTTCCTATTTAATATTTACTATGAATCAAGAAGCAGCATGTAGATCAGGTTACCAGTTTTATGGAGGAGAAAATCTTTGTTTCCTTACTGTTTCCTTTTGTGATGAGTTTCTCTGTTTCAAGGGCTTGTTGAACCCCCAAGTATAAAATATTTATTTTTTATGTCTTCTGTGGTTCTAGAGCTGTTGTAACTGAAAATAGGGTTATG
Organism: Eumetopias jubatus; assembly: GCF_037043125.1. Taxonomy (NCBI): domain Eukaryota; kingdom Metazoa; phylum Chordata; class Mammalia; order Carnivora; family Otariidae; genus Eumetopias; species Eumetopias jubatus. Next base: position 99,593,795 of record NW_028274813.1, read on the forward strand.
ATAAATGTTCATCTTAACATTATTATAGTTACATAATTTTGTTCCTATTACTCTCATTCTTCATATTCTTCTTTCTTTCCTGTCTTATGACAGCACCATAATTCTTAGTTACCCCAGCCAGAAATACAGCAGTCATTTTTAAAATTTTACACATTTATTGTTTTACTGATTAATGCAATAAAAAAATATTCATTGAGTGCCTACTATGTGCCAGTTGAGTTTTAGTTGCTAGAGATCGGGCAGTGAATGGGGCAGACAAGGTTCCTGCTTTCTTGGAACTCGAAATTTAGTGAGGGAACCCATACCATATACAATAAAAATAGGCTAACGAGACTTCAGTTATTGGCGGGTCAAGGGCTTTACAAAAATCAGGATGTGATATTGAGTGATGGGGAAAAGAAGTTGGTTCTTTAAATGGAGTGTGTGTTAGTCCAGGTTCTCTGAGAAACAGATGCCACAAGATTAAATGTGCAAGGAATTTTTTTTTTTTGGTTGTAAAATATACATCATATAAAGTTTACTATTTTAACCATGTGTAAGTGTGTGATTTGGCATTAAATATATTCAGATTGTTTTGCAACCACCACCACCATCCATATCCAGAACATTTTTATCTTTCCCAACTGAAATTCTGTACCCATTTAACACTAACTTCCATCCCTTTCTCCCCCTATGCCCTGGTGACCACTGTTCCACTTTCTGTCTCTGAATTTGACTGCTCTAGGTAACTCATGTAAATGGAAACATAGTATTTGTCCTTTTGTGACTGGCTATTTCACTTAGCTTAATGTCATCAAGATTCATTCATGTTGTAGCATGTGTCAGAATTTCCTTTTTTTTTTAAAAGACTTTTTTTTTTTAAGAGCAGTTTCAGGCTTATAACAAAATTGAGAGGGAGGTATATGAGAGACTTCTCATATACTCTCTGTCTCCATTATCAACATCAATCACCGGAATAGTACTTTTTTTTTTTTAACCAAAGATGAACCTAAATTGACTCTTCAACACTCAGAGGTCTTTAGTTTACCTTAGGGTTCACTCTTGGTGTTGTACATAAATTGGTTTGGACAAATGTATAATGGTATATATCCTTCATTATAATATCAAACAGTATTTCACTGCCCTGAAAATCCTTTTTGCTCTACCTGTTTATTGCCCCCCAAGCCCCCTCCCTATAACCACTAATGTTTTTATTGTCTCCATAGTTTTACCTTTTCTAGAATTTGATATACTATAGTTGGAATCATTCAGCATGTTTAGCCTTTTCAGATTGGCTTCTTTCACTTAATATAATGTGCATTTAAGGTTCCTGCACATCTTTTCATGGCTTGATAGCTCCTTTCTTTTTAGCACTGAATAATATTCCATTTTCTGGATGTACCACAGTTTATCCATTCACCTCTTGAAGGACATCTTGGTTGTTTTCCAAGTTGTGCCAATTATGAGTAAAGCTGTTGTAAACATCTAGTGCAGGTTTTTGTATGGTTTCCTTCCTTAAAAAAAAAAAAGATTTATTTATTTATTTTAGTGAGAGAGAGGGAGAGGATTTCAAGGAGACCCTGTGCTGAGCTTGGAGCCCCACTAATGGCTTGATCTCATGACCTTGAGATCATGACCTGAGCCAAAATCAAGAGTTGGACGCTTAACCGACTGAGCCACCCAGGTGCCCTGGATTCCTTCTTTTTAAGGCTGAACAATATTTCACTGTATATATACACCACATTTTGTTTATCCATTCATCCATTGATGGACTTTTGGGTTGCTTCCTCTTTTTGGCTGTTGTGAATAATGCTGTTGTGAACAGGTAAGTCAAATATCTGTTTGAGTCCCTGCTTTCTTTTAGGGGCATACCTAGAAATGGAATTGCTGGATCACATGGTAATTCTCTGTTGATTTTTGGAGGAATTGCCATACTCTTTTCCACAGCTGCTGCACCATTTTACATTTCCCAGCAGTGTACAAGGGGTCCAGTTTCTCCACCCCTTACTGATACTTGTTACTTTGTTTTTTAGATAATAGCCATCCTGGGTGTGAAGTAGCATCTCATTGTATTTTTGACTTACATCTCTCTACTGATTAGTAACATCTTTTTATTTTTATTTTTTGTGTGGAGCCCAGTGAGGGGCTTGAACTTAGGACCCTGAGATCAAGACCTGAGCTGAAATCAAGAGTTGGACACTTAACTGACTGAGCCACTCAGGCGCACCTCTTTTTATGTTCCTGTTGGCCATTTGTGTATCTTCTTTGGAGAAATAATTATTCAGTTCCTTTGTCCATTTTTAATTGGGTTTTTGTTGTTGTTGAGTTCTAGGAGTTCTTTATATATTCTAGATATCAAGCCTTATCAGATACCTTATCAGATATATGATTTGTGAATATTTTCTTGTATTCTCCGGGTTTCCTTTTCACTGTTGGTATTTTCCTCACTGCACAATGTGCAAGGATTTTATTAGGGGGAAGTGCCTGTAAGAGAAAATGATGGGGTTAGCTGGAGAAGACAGAGTTGTTGGACTGCAATGCAGGTCTGACCCTGAGTGAAGGAAGAGGAAAGAAAAAGTTGAGTCTGCCCCGAAGGCAGACACTTAATGACTGAGCCACCCAGGCGCCCCTAATTTTTTAATTTTTTTAAGTTTTTTTTTGGAGAGAGAGTGAGTGAGAGAGAGATAGATCATGGGCAGGGGGGAGGGGCAGAAGGAGAAGCAGACTCCCTGCTGAGCAGGGAGCCCAGTGAGGGACTTGATCCTAGGAGCCTGGGATCATGATCTGAGCCAAAGGCAGATGCTTAACCGACTGAGCCACCCAGGCACCTAGGTGGTGACATTTAAACCAAGACCCACATGGTGAGCAGAAGGTAGTTAGCCTTTCAAAAATCTTTGGGAAAAGCATGGTAGGCATGGGGAATGCAAAGTGTAGGTGCAGAGGAAGCTTGCCATGTTCAAAGAACAGCAAGAAAGAAGGCCAGTTTGGCTGTAGTCTAGTGAGTAGAGGTGAGGTGGTAAGAGAAATAGAGGGGCATTAGATCATAAAGGGTCATATAAACTGTGGTAAAGGATTTTGTTTTTGAGACATTTGGGAACCACTGGAAAAATTTGAGCAAGGGTGTAATATCTGATTTATATCCTTAGGATACACCAAGTTGCTATGTAGAAGTGAATTGTTGGTAGAAGTAAGAACAGTTAAGAGTCTGTTGTAGTAGTACAGGCAGAAGATTATGATCATTTGGATTAGGATGCTAGCTAGCTCTGGATGTTTCCTATACAAAGGTTAACATACTCCTGGTAATTCTTTCATTATCTCTGGATTTTGTGCTTTCCCGTTCTAATCACCAATCCCTTATTGTCTATCCATGTGTTTTTCTCATTTTATATAGCAGTAGCGTCTTAACTGTTGTTTTCTGTCTTCAGTTTTGGCCCACTTCAATCCCTTTTTCACCCCGTGTTACCAGATGGTCCAACTGAAGTACAACTATAATGATACAACTTTGTAGTTTAAGATTTTTCAAGTTGTGCCCTTTGTCTTATATTTTAGAATGGCCTGCCTCTTCTGTCCCCCACTACGCTGTTATTCCCTTTCCTGACTCTTATTTATCCTTCAAATTATGGATTCCTTCTCTAATATCTAAGTGTCCCTGCAGTGTCTTCCTTTTGGTTTTTTGTAATCTGTATTTCTCTCTCTCCCCTGTCTGAATTCTTTGAGGGTTAGGACTATGATTTTACTTTTCTAATGTCAATATGTGGATCAGTGTCTCTTGCAGCCCCTGAGATACATACCCTAGTGGATCTGCTGGAACTGTTGATTCAGTAAATGCAGTTTTTAGTGTTCTGTGAGTTTTATCCTGGAAGTTTTTTACATTATCCCATTTTCTTCAGTACTCTCATAACATTATATCTATAATTGTCTCTTCTAGGACCTTCAGTGAATTATCTGTAATTGTTTATTTCATCCTGATGCCCTTGGTCAACAAGATTTCAAATAATCATTTGATAGCTAACAGTCTATCTTCTGAACATTATTGTCTGTTTAGGCTAGGTTGCCTTGATCGTTTATCTTTTTTACATTTTTATTACATCTAGCTTCCCTTTTTTTTTTTTTTAAGATTTTATTTATTCATGAGAGACAGAGAGGCAGAGGGAGAAGCAGGCTTCCTGCTCTGCAGGGAGCCCGATGTGGGACCCTATCCCAGGACCCTGGGATCACGACCTGAGCTGAAGGCAGATGCCTAACCGACTGAGTCACCCAGGCGCCCTACATCTAGCTTCCTAAAAGAAGTTGAGTTTGGTAGTCTCCCAGTAGTTATCCTGACTGTAACTTCCTCTTCTCTTTCGAGGTATCAGTCTGCAAGTTAATTTTTATTTGCTAATAAGTTTATCAAGGTTCCCTCATTCCTTTTCATAATTGAGTATATTGTGTGCTCCTCTGTGTAAGAGCAGAGATCTCTCTTTAAAATTATTTTTGGCATTTTGCTAATGTAGTTATGAGCCCAGAATGATGCCTGTTGGGCTGAAATATCTTTCTTGCTAATGAAATTTTGACTGTTCAGAATATGTAACAAAACCATATTGTCCACACTATTTAGCTGTAAGTAGTGGTAGTTATTAAGCATTTAGGTGGAGAGAGTATTCTGTCAGGTTCTTGATTTCATATTCTTAAACTGGCACATGGTAAAATAAATATCAGTAAAAGCGAAATAAAAATTCAAAACATGTCCTGAGTAATATCCCTATGGTACAAATATTTGTTTCCACTTAATTATATGAAAAAAGGGGATAAACAGTGGTCATATTTCTAGTTCATTTTCTGATAATCTTTAAAACTTTTATAGAAAAATACAAAATCATGGATATTTTTAAAAATCTTGTTTCCTTTAGAGCTCTGTAAAATCATGAAATTTCTATTTAATCTTAACCGTACTTAAATTTATCATGGGTTATAAAAGTCATTCATACCAATAATAATGACTGTTTCTAAACCATATTTCAGTTTAGAGGTAGAGTTCCTCAAAGTTGTATCCATAATCTTAATGAGGTTTTACCCCTCCCCTTATGCTCATGTAAATTTAATTTATGATGTAAATTGCCAAATCCTAACCCCAATTTTTAGTTTGGAAAGTTAACATTTTTAGTTTTTGTGCTTTTTTTCATGCAAGGTTTACTATTTGGGTATCCTACACTGGTATCAGGAGTAATTGGTATGCTGCTGTCATGACATAGCAATAAAATGGTTGAATCAAACCAGTACAAGGAGCGACCAGTCTTGTGGATTCAGTATTGAAGCAAGGTATAATGACAAACTAGTCCTACTGTGGCTAAGGAGTTAAGATATATCTGGTACATATTTAACGTCCTTTGTAAATTGGATCAGCCTATAATTTTCATAGAAATAAAAGACTAGATTATAATTTTATCAAATACCAAATAGTTTGGAACATTATTTATTGACTCTTTGTGTTAGTTTTGCTTTTTTAGTTAAAAAAATGAGTACTGGTATTTATTTCTTCTAATGGACTTCTCTTCTTTTTCTCAGTTCAAAATAAAAGTATGAATTAGAATACTCCCTTGGTGGGAATAGCTCAGGTAATATGGGATGTTAATTTTGTATTTGATGACTGCTTGACATGGTAACTCAGAGAACAGTTACCTGTGTACAAACACACACCACGTACCACACCATATACCTACCGCCTATCCCTTATTCCCTCCCTGCCTCCAGCTAGGCAGACAAAACTCACCAAAACCCAGAGCAGAGTTAACCATAAAGAGTTCATTGTTTTGGCTTTGGGGCATAAACTAATGGAAAAGAAATTGAGTTTAGTAAATTATGCTATGAATCACTTCTTTGTAAATTCACTTATGGATTCTTGTTCTCAGAATTGATCTGTCCATTTGGCAAGTTTTCACTGCCTCTCAGATCTCCATTACCAGGACCCAGAGGGTGACTTAGTAATTAAGGATGAGGAGTCTGAAGCAGTTTTTTTTCTTCAGCATATAAAGTTTATTTCCTCAGAGATCCAACTCATCACAACTCCTGGGAGACATAGACTTTTGAAAGATCCCCAGATTTTTCCAAATGACATGACTCTTTAATGAGATAAAAGAGAGGTCCATAATTATCTGATGCCCAGATATCTGGATACCTTCTTGACTTTTTGGCAACAGCTTTATGGAGATATAATTCACATACCATTACAACTCTCCCTTTTTAAGTGTATACGTCAGTGGTTTTTAGAATATTCAGAGTTGATTAGCTATCACCACGATCAGTTTGAAAACATTTTCAGTTCACTGAAAATAAATCCGAAACACTTTGGCCATCACATCTCAGTTCTCCTGTCCCAGACAGTCATTAATCTACTTTCTATCTCTATAGCGTTGCCTGTTCTGGACTTTTCTTACGAAAGGAATCTTACAAAATATGGTCTTGTGACTGGTTTCTTTTACTTAGTGTATTGTTTTTGAGGTCATACCACTCTGTAGCATGAAATAATATTTTATTTCTTTTGATTAATGAGTAACCGTAGTATGTATGTATTTATTCAATTGTTAGACATTTGTATTGTTTGTACTTTTGAGCTGTCGTGAGTAATGGTACTATGAATATTGTGGCTACACCATTTTACATTCCAAAGTGGCCACACCATTTTATATTCCCACCAGCCATGTATGAAGATTCCAACTTCTTTATATCCTTGCCAACACTTGTTATTATCTATATTTTTTTATTGTAGCCATCTTAATGGGCCACCCCTTGAATCTTAAATCACATGTATCTGTACTTTATTGTTGTGATTTGTGTTTTCTTAAATTTAATTATGGTGATCCTTGTCTGATTTGCTGCCTCTTATAATTTGCTCATTGCTGTGCCCATGTGTTCAGCCATCTTTGTGTTCCTCCTTTACTACTGATCCTGCTGAACTCCAGACAGGGCTTGATGGCTGATTTTGGATAGAGCACTGCCTATCCTTGTAAATAAGAATTATAGAAGATAGAGGTTTAGATAGCTTATACAGAAATAGGCTGTTTCTGGGGTGGCTGGCTGGCTTAGTCAGTGGAACATGTGACTCTTGATCTTAGGGTTGTGAGTTCGGGCCCCATGTTGGGCATGGAGCCTACTCAAAAAAGAAAGAAAGAAATAGGCTGTTTCATTTTTTTTTTAATTGCTGTCATCTGTTCTGATAATAGTTATGCATTAAAATAAAGTGGGAGACCTGTGAGGTTGTGTATTCCTATAACTGTCATTTGTGGAGAAGGAAAAGACTTGCTACCATATACCTTTTTATCCTCTTTTTAGGACGTGGTTTAAAAGTGCATGTTAAATACAAAACTAATCCATAGTCGTTACAACTTCCAGTAGTTGGAGTGACTGGAAGGGGATTTTTAGGGTGCTGGTTATCTTATGTTTTGTGATCTTGGAGGTTACACACATATGTTCACTTTGTGAGAATTTATCGAGCTATAAATTTAGAATATGTGTGTCTGTTTACTTCAATAAAAAGTTAAAAGTCTTTTTTTTTTTTAAGATTTTATTTATTTGACAGAGACACAGCGAGAGAGGGGAACACAAGCAGGGGGAGTGGGAGAGGGAGAAGCAGGCTTCCTGCTCTGCAGGGAGCCTGATGTGAGGCTCGATCCCAGGACCCGGGGATCATGACCTGAGCCGAAGGCAGACGCTTAATGACTGAGCCACCCAGGCACCCCTTAAGTTAAAAGTCTTAACAGTATTTAATCATATTTTGCACTTTCACATCAACTGGCTTTCTAAAAAATGCATTCCATTTTGAGTCATGATATTTAATTACTTTTATGTTATTACCATTCTCATGTGTACATTGATGTAGATGCATTAATTTCAAATCCCCTTGTTCAGCAGCCCCTAATTTCAAAGATAGAATGATTTAGATACCCATAGATTAGTTATAGGAAATTTGGTTTTATGTTCTGCAGTGCTGCTTTAACTGACTGATCTTTAGCAACTCACAGTCTTGGCTGGAGTCTTTCTGCATGTATCTAAAACTTTGTGAAATGTACTAATTGTATATTTTGTCTATCAGTGAGTTTATATTCTCATCAGAGAATAGAATAGTATGAAGAAAAGAACCATGGGGAAGAGAAGCTGTATTTATACTAGTTCATTATTTATAGCAATCTGTCTAATACAGTAGCCATCTAGATGTACAAAAAATATTTAATTACCACTTTCAGGATACCAGGAAAAAACATTGACTAATCAAAGTCTTTTGAATTCTAGTCCTTTAATCTATTTTTACTATAATAGGTTTTGAAGAAATTGTTAGATTTTAACCAAATATGTTGCTGAAGGATAGAAAGATAATACAGCCAGGTAAGTTTTTGATTAATAGAAATTTTCAAGTAGGCTTATGGTCTGTGATCTTATTATATTTCTAAAAATTGGGTATGTGGTAGAGGTATCAGAGAAAAATGTTTTAAAAGAACAGCAAAATGACTTATTACAGCCATTTTATATCCTGGTATATCAGGAAAAGGCAGTTCTCTGTTACAGCGATGTTCTCAGTGGAATCTGAAACTCTTCAGTTTGTGTAGTAAAACATTAACATCCTTTTAAATTTCTAATTGTGTCTTCTAGGCCTTCCTTAAAGTTTCCCATGTCTCAATGGACTCCTGAATATAACAAGTTATATACCTTAAAAGTGGATATGAAGAGTGAGATTCCTTCTGATGCGCCAAAGACACAGGAGAGTCTGAAAGGGATCCTCTTGCATCCAGAGCCCATTGGGGCAGCCAAAAGTTTTCCTGCGGGAGTTGAGATGATTAACAGTAAAGTGGGGAATGAATTCTCTCATTTGTGTGATGATTCTCAAAAACAAGAGAAGGACATGAATGGTAACCAACAAGAACAAGAAAAAAGTGTTGTGAGGAAAAAACGCAAAAGCCAGCAGGCTGGCCCTTCTTACATGCAAAATTGTGTTAAAGAGAACCAGGGAATATTAGGATTGAGGCAACACCTAGAAACACCAAGTGATGAAGATAATGATTCCTCTTTTAGTGATTGTCTTTCTTCTCCTTCATCTAGTCTGCATTTTGGAGATTCTGATACTGTGACTTCGGATGAGGATAAAGAAGTCTCTGTAAGACATTCCCAGGCAATTTTGAGTGCTAAAAGTAGAACTCATAGTGCACGGTCCCAAAAGTGGCCCCGGACAGAGACAGAATCTGTTTCAGGATTGTTAATGAAAAGACCCTGTTTTCATAGCAGTTCATTAAGGAGACTTCCATGCAGAAAGAGATTTGTAAAAAATAATTCCTCACAGAGGACACAGAAACAAAAAGAGAGGATATTAATGCAGAGAAAAAAACGCGAAGTGTTAGCCCGAAGAAAATATGCATTGCTCCCCACTTCTAGTAGTTCCAGTGAGAATGACCTCAGCAGCGAATCCTCTTCCAGCTCATCAACTGAAGGAGAAGAAGATTTGTTTGTTTCTACCAGTGAAAACCACCAAAACAATCCATCTGTTCCCTCAGGTAAAAGTATTTCTTAAGGTGAACAAAACCTGGAAGCTCTTGCATTGTGTTTGTGCTTAATTCTCTTCTACATGTTAGCGATTTCATTGCTTTTAGAAGGAATATGAGGCTCAATTAACTTTTATTTTTAAGCCATATAAATAAATTGCCAACTGTGGTATTAAATCATGACTCCAATTCTAAGATCAGATTTTTTAATTTTATACTTTTTCGGATAGCTCTGTGATGGATATCTTTCACATTCAACCGCAGTAAGAACACTAAAATACTTAATATTATTTTTCCTTTAAGTATTCTTATTACTAGTTACCTTGTCATAATCTTTATAACTGAAAATTAATTTCAAGTATTTGAGAGATGCTTTTATTCTTTTTTTTAAAGATTTTATTTATTTGACAGAGAGAGACACAGCGTGAGAGGGAACACAAGCAGGGGGAGTGGGAGAGGGGAAAGCAGGCTTCCTGCCCAGCAGGGAGCCCGATGTGGGGCTCTATCCCAGGACCCTGGGACCATGACCTGAGCCGAAGGCAGACATCACCCAGGCGTCCCGAGATGCTTTTACTCTAATACTAGAACACAAACTTTTAGTCCTGATAGTGCTCAGTAGAGCACATGATTGATCAGTTAAAATTGAATTGATAGAGGATTAGCTTGAGAGCATTGTCCCCTCCTCACAGTAAATATTATATTTAACTAGAATAAGATTATGTGCAGTCTCTGAAGTGTAAGTATGTTCCATTTTTACGGTTTGTAAAGTATACCATTTTTACGGTTTGCTGAATTTAAAGGAAGTTTTTGAAGTGAGCATTGAGGAGTAATGTCTTAGCTGAGGGAAAAGAATACTTTCTTGTGAAAGAATGGGGGATAAAAGGGCTATGATTATGGTTTTTAATACTGACACAAAGATCTCCCTGTCTTTGCCTGATGTCCTGCTTGGCAAGGGTAGAGCCTGCTAATCTGTGCCAATATGCCATTTCCCCTCTCTCTTTTCTCCTTCTCTATGGGTTACTTCCTTTTCCAAGACTCCCTTTCCTCTTCCATTTTTATTTTTCTATCTTTGCCAGAATTCCAAAACCAGTAACTTTGGTATTTAGTTTTAGCCATGATCAGTTCAGTTTTTTAAACTACCCAAGTATTTGTTTTAAAGAGTTCGTTGAGATCACCTATAACTGGGAGAAGGTTATAGCAACCATTCTCTGAGGTCTCTTGAGAAACAGCAAGGTGAGAATAGGAATTGTCTTGCTTAGTTGCCACATTTCACATTTTCCTCAGGTGGTTAGACTGTGAAGACTTGTTTGGGGAAGAGAGAGCAGCAGAGCCCAATTTCTGCTTGAAATTAATGAGGTAGGATGGTTGGTGATGTGAAGCAGAAGTTCCAAGGAGCTGCAATTTGTAGGAGGCATGAGAATAGAGGTAATGTAGGTCAATATCAGTGTCTGTTTCTAGGAAGAAAGGAGTTCATATACTCTCTCAAGTATTCAAGATAAATGCAAACTCTACAATTCATTTTAAAATCTTACTTGATACTATGGCATGTGGTTTTTGCTATCTTTTTTGGAAAAATTGCATTATTTCAACTATGTAATACTTTCAGACATTTAAGAGTAATGTTTGTCTCTGGAAACACAAATCCAAATGTTGAAACAAATTCTTTGGATTTTTTTCCTGGTTTTTATTTTTTTAATCTCTTTTTGAAAGATTTTATTTATTTATTTCAGAGAAAGTGAGAGTACACAAGCAGGGGAAGGGGCAGAGGAAGAAGCAGACTCCCCACTGAGCAGGGAGCCCGACGTGGGGCTTGATCCCAGGTTCCTGGGATCATGACCTGAGCTGAAGGCAGACGCTTAACTGACTGAGCCACCCAGGCAGCCCCCTTTTCTGGTTTTTACACCAGTGTTTTGTTTTAAACTAATTTTTTTTTTTTAAATAATGGTTTAAGAGTAACATTCACATAGTGTGCAATTTTTTTAAGTACCCAGAATGTTTAAAATAAAAAATAAAAGTTTACCACTTCTTCTTAGGTCCCAGTTTTATTACCCAGAAGTAGTCAGCAGTTTTCTCTCCTCAGAAAATGTGGAACATATATAAGGATAAATAAATAATGGGGTTTTTAAAAATATTAGTGTGTATAGTTATATCCTCATTTAAAAAAAATGGTTGCATAGTATTTCCTTTGTATGGATGTTTCATTATTTAGCCAGGTTTTTTTTTTTTTTTAAAGATTATTTATTTATTTACTTGACAGAGAGAGACACAGCGAGAGAGGGAACAGAAGTGAGGGGAATGGGAGAGGGAGAAGTGGGCTTCCCACCGAGTAGGGAACCCGATGCGGGGCTCGATCCAGGACCCTGGGACCATGACCCGAGCCAAAGGCAGATGCTTAAAGACTGAGCCACCCAAGCGCCCCTATTTAGCCAGGTTTTGTTGGTGAATATTTGCTGCATTGAACAGCCTTCTGCACACAGTTTTGCACACCTAGGCAAGCATATCTTAAGGAATAATTTCTAAAAGCATATAGGAGGTTACATGCATTTAAAAATTTGCTAGCTGTTGTTACCAGAATGCCCTCCAAGGAATTTTCATCAAGTTCTTTTATCACCCAACAGTAGATGATGTCGTGATGATAATAAAAATACTTAGCACTTTTGAGTATTTACTCTGTGCTGGTAATGTTCTGAGTGTTTATATGTATTCTCATTTTATCCTCCCAACACTCTTATGAGGTGTATATTGTTATCATCATCCTCATAATACATATGAAGCATTTGGAAAACTATTTTAGATTGATTTACGTTCAAAAAGTTAAACTGAAATATTTATGGGACATTGCTCTATTATCAAAAAATTTCTTAGATTCTTAAGAGAGAGATTTTCCTTGTAGATGTATTTTTAGTGCTGGCTTTCTGACTCCAATTCCAGTATGTCTTAGTGTGTGTTGGGAAATAGGAGAGGGTTTGAATATCTCAAATTTTAATTAATCTATTATGCCTTAATAATATGATTTATATGCATGGGTATTAGTTACTCTAGAGCTGCTAGGACAGCTTTTTCACACACTATCCAATGCTTATTGGCTATTGCTGTAGTGAACTGATGGAAAGAATGTTTGACATGTTAAGTATTTTGTTATATCTTCAAACTCTCTAAGATACAACAGTTGTATGTAATTAACTGGTTTTACCAGATCACCTAAGAATGAATTAAGTCAGTACTTTACATTGTAACAAACATTAGTTCATTTGTTGTAATCAGTAGATTTCTGGGAAATCCCTATTTGCCTCATCCTTATTGTGTTTTAAATTTATTATGGCTCTCTATTCAAGCCTGGAAAGCCAAAATGACATGTGACTTGGGTTGTTAGTTGCCAGTTAGGTTGAGAATTTATACATTCAGTTTTGTTCCTGATAATATTCACCAAGAACTTTAGATACTTTAAAACAACTTAATAGAAGCTAAGTTTGAGAGTAGATGTTAATTTTAGTGACATATTTCTGTGATCTATTCAGTGTACTTTAACTGAACTGCTGCTTAAATTCTTATTTTATATAGTCCTTATATTAGCACTGGGAAATCCTGATTTCCCAGTTGTTACTGTTTTTTTTTTTTAATTCAGTGACTATTTTTATTTACAGCTTAAAAAATATATCCAACAGGTATATATTCATAATTTCCAAGTGCAGTCCATACTGCATTGACTTGTGTTTTAAAAGTTTAAAAGTTTAAAAACTTTAAAAGATAACCTTTAAGATAAACTTTAAGATAACCTGTGGAAATGTGAAGTCTTAATATTAAGAATTATATTTGTGGGGGCGCCTGGGTGGCTCAGTTGGTTAAGTGCCTTCGGCTCAGGTCATGATCCTGGAGTCCCAGGATCGAGTCCCACATCGGGCTCCCTGCTCAGCGGGGAGTCTGCTTCTCCCTCTGACCCTCTTCCCTCTCGTGCTCTCTCTCTCTCATTCTCTCTCTCTCAAATAAATAAATAAAATCTTTAAAGAAAAAAAGAATTACATTTGTGAATATTTCTTTTCCTCCTTTTCCAAAAATAGCACTGATAGAGGTTTTTGTTGTTATTTTTATATGGAAATGTTCATACATAAAAATAGAAGTATACCTACATAATCTAGCTTCAATTTTCAGCATCCTGCCATTCTTTTATCTCTCACCCCTCACTTTTTTTTTCTGGAGAATTTCAGAACAATTTCTAGACATCATAGCATTTAATTTGTTTTGTATACTGCGTTATTTCCTGCAAACTGGTAGTTAGATCTAAAAGCTTGATTTGATTCAAGTTCAGTTTAGCAACACTTCCTTGGTGGTGCTGTATACTTCCTGTTGCATCACTTGTTAAAGTTGATGAGAGGGTTCAGATGGTGTCATTCTGATCCTTCCACCCTAAATTCCCCCATCAGCATTTCATGTAGTATTAGCAACAGCTTTGATGACCTTGCCTGGGTCCATTATTTCATTAGGCAAAGTGTTGACTTTCTAATTCTGTCATTCTGCTTACATTTATTAATGGAGGTTCTTCTACAAAGAATTCTTCAACTAATTGCTTATTATGAAATGCAGTCCATATTGGAAAGGCAAGATGAATGTTTGATTTTTTTACCCTAATTTACCACTTTTCAGAATGAATCTGTACTCTAGCAATATTTTTCATTTTCAGGTATCATTATGAACTCATGGGGTATAATACAGTTGATGTATTGCAATCTTTTTATTTTTTTGATGCTTGAATAGTTTCATCTGTGGCCTGTGGGAGCATCTTCAAATTGGGTTTATGTCCTTTTGATACCACCCCAGTGGTCTCTGACAAGATGGTCTCTGATAAAAGATGGTCCACATTGATATTTTACACTACCTGACTCAAACCTGGAAAACAACCTTTTTTTTTTTTTAATTACTGCTGATTTCCTTTTATTGAGAAGTGATACTTAGAGGTTATAGACTGGGAATTGTGGTCATTGCTCTGCTGAGTTCTATTATTGCTTTTAGCTTTTTTAATGGATAAAATTAGGAATACATAAAGATTTTAGAAAGCGATAAATCATTAATTTATATGACTATTTCCATTGAAAGTTTGGGATTCAGATTTTTATGTAAACTTGAGTTTTATATTTGATCTCTTTGCGCTTACATTGACAATCTTGATTCTTAACAATATGAACAATTGCTTTTTTGCTTTATCCTATACATCCTATAAATACATATAAATGAACATTCATAAATTAATACAAATGAAAATATTTATAATTATTACTAATAGTAATGCTAATAAATATAAGATTTTTCTGGTTCCTTTATGCTGTTGGACAGTCTTCTGTGAGGTTATGCCACCAATCAATCAATTTCAAAGATTTTATTTGAGAGCGTGAGAGAGAGTACAAGCAGGGGGAGCGGCAGAGGGAGAGGGAGAAGCAGGCTCCCTGCTGAGCAGGGAGCCCAACACAGGGCTCGATCCCAGGACCCTGGGATCATGACCTGAGCTGATCATGACCTGAGCTGAAGGTAGACACATAACCAACTGAGCCACCCAGGCACCCCGTGTTTTCATTACTTTTAAATTTTCGTTTGTTATTCCATCTTTTTTCTGTTCAAAAATGTAAACGGGTGTCTCGGTGGTTCAGTTGGTTAGGCGTCTGCCTTGGATTCGGGTCATGATCTAAGGGTCCTGGGATCAGGCCTCACTTCAGGCTCCCTGCTCGGTGGGGAGTCTGCTTTTCCCTCTCCCTCTGCCCCTCCCCCATGCTCATGCGTGCTCTCTCTCAAATAAATAAAATCTTTAAAAATATGTAAACAAATAGCATATTCTCTCCTCTTTTTTTTTTTTAAAGATTTTATTTATTTATTTGAGAGAGAGAATGAGAGCACGAGAGGAAAGAGGGTCAGAGGGAGAAGCAGACTCCCTGCTGAGCAGGGAGCCCGATCTGGGACTTGATCCAGGGACTCCTGGATCATGACCTGAGCTTAAGGCAGTCGCTTAACCAACTGAGCCACCCAGGCGTCCTATTCTCTCCTCTTAAAATGTGTCTCTTGATTTTTCACCTAACTATATGGAATTGTTAGGGTATAGAGATTATAGAGGAATAAAAGTGTGTGTGTGTGTGTGTGTGTGTGTGTGTGTGTACACACACACATATATATAATAGGATATATATACACACAGTTGTATATATATACACACTATCATTCCTTTATTCATTGGTTTTCATTCTTTATTTTTATTTTTTTTATAGCTTTGTAGTATTCCATTGTATAGTTAGACCAGAGGTGGTTCAATATTGCAGCCTTTGGCTGTTAAAAACAGCACTGCAATGAATAGCTTTTTATATATGTTATATATATAAACATATATATATATAACATTATATATATGTTATTTCATATTTTTGCCATTGTATCTTTGGAGTAGAATTCTAGGAGAAGATTGTTGGGCCAAAGATAAATGAATGTATTATTTTTAAAATATGGCCAAATTTCTCTCTGTGGGGATCATAACCATTTTGGATGCTCACCAGCAATATTTGAGAGTGCCTGTTTTCTCAAAGCCTTTCCAACAGAATTTATTGTCAGATTTTAGGTTTTTTGGTCCATCTGAAAGGTAAGAAATAGTTTGCCAGCATTTAAAAAATTTTTTAATAAGTAATGTTGCATATCTTTCATATGTTTTTTATTTTTCAAAAGATTTTATTTAGGGGTGCCTGGGTGGCTCAGTTGGTTAGCATCTGCCTTTGGCTGAGGTCATGATCTCAGGGTCCTGGGATCGAGCCCCATGTCAGGCTCCCTGCTGCCTCTGCCCCTCACCCCTGCTCATGCTCTCTCTCTCACTCTCTCTGCTCTCTCAAATAAATATTTGAAGTAAAGAAAAATTTGAGAGAGAGAGCAGAGAGAGAGTGAGCAGGTGGAGGGGCAGAGGGAGAGGGAGAGAGAGAAGCCTAAGCAGACTCTGCGCTGAGCACGGAGCCCGGTTCAGGGCTTGATCCCACCATCCTGAGATCATGGTCTGAGCCAAAATCAAGAGTCAGACACTTAACCAACTGAGCCACCCAGGCACCCCTTTTCATATGTTTAAAGGTCATTCTATTTCTCATGATCAGTCTCTTCATATCTTTTGCCTGTTTTACAGTCAGGATGTTGGTCTTCATTCTTCTGTCCATTTTCCGACCCTTTATATATATTGGGAACATAAATCCTATATAATAACACATTTTTCCCAAATTTGTGATTAGTCCTTTGACTTTGTTACACTTTTTTATCATGCCAAATCTTTTTTTTTTTTTTTTTTGGCTAGTCACATTTATTAACCTTTATCTTTACTGTTTCTGGGTTTTGAATCATAATTAGGAAAGTTTTTCCCACTCCATGTTTATAAGAGAAATAACCATTTTTCCCCTAGCCCTTGCATTATTTAAATTTTTTTTTTTTTACATTTAAAGCACACATCTATTTGATGTTTATCCTCATGTTCAGTATGAGGAATGAATCCATTTTTTTTTTAGTGTGGCTATGCCGTTGTCCCAAAACAAATCATTAAAAATTTTCCTTCTCCTATTGACTTGAGATACTGTATTTTTCATATTTTAAATGTCCATAGGCATTTGGACCTATTTGGAGTTTTCATTATGTTCCATTGGTCTATGCTTAACACTAGAAGCACACTGTTTTAATTATAGACTTTTATATTTTCTTGGTTATTTTTGCCTGTTCTTCCAAGTGAACTTATCAGCTTGTTTATCTGAGGATAGTGGTAGTGGGGAGATACATGATGGTATTCTTACTGGGATTGTATTTGTTGGCTAAAGTAGTGTGAACTGACATATTTAGTATTTTGAGTATTCCCATCTAGTTTTGTATTTGGCAGGGAATGTTTTATAGCTTTTTTTTTCTTAAAGAAAACGGCTTCATTGAGGTATAATTTACGTACTGTAAAGTTCATCATTTTAAGTATATGATTCAATTATTTTTAGTAAACTTAGAGAGTAGTGCAGCCATTACCACGATGCAGTTTTAGAACATTTCCGTTAATCTCAAAAGATCCCTCCTGATTGTTTGTATTTAATCCCTATCCAATCCTCAGTCCCACACAACCTAATCTGTTGCTGTCTCTAAGGACTTGCCTTTTCTGGACAGTTCATATAAATATATGTGTGTGATCTTTTGTGTCTGGCTTTTTTTGGTAAGTGTAGTGTTTCTGAGGTTCATCCAAGTTGTAGCAGGTATCAGTAATTAGTGTCTGTTTATTATTTAGTTCTTTTTTTTTAAAGATTTTATTTATTTATTTGAGAAAGAGAGAATGAGAGACAGAGAGCACAAGAGGGAAGAGGGTCAGTGGGAGAAGCAGACTCCCTGCTGAGCAGGGAGCCCGATGCGGGACTCGATCCTGGGACTCCAGGATCATGACCTGAGCCGAAGGTAGGCGTTTAACCAACTGAGCCACCCAGGCGCCCTATTTAGTTCTTTTATAGTATTCCATTGTATGGATATACCACATTTATTTTGTTTACCCATTTGTCAGATGATTGACATTGAATTGTTTCCAGTATTTGGCTACTGTGAACATTTGGGTACAAATCTTTGTGGATATGTATGCTTTCATTTCTGTTGGATAGATACCCAACAGAAGAATCCTAATGAGGAGTTAGAGCTGCTACAACTTGAGTAAGTTTGTTACTGCAAAAGACAGGAGCCAGTAGCAAAAGCAGCTAGAAGGAAGATTCTGCTTTTGGTAGTAACTAGCACCTGCACGTTGGGTGCTTATAGCACGGTTAATGTAGTTTATGTGAAGACTATGAGCTTTAGAATTGAAATTAGTTTGAATTCCCAGTGTTGCTTACTATTTGACAAGTCACTTAAACTTGCTAAGTTTCAGTTTCTTGATAGAGCTAGACACACAGAATATTGTACATGGCACAAAGTACGTGCCCTTGAATTGGAAGCTATTATTATTAAGCATCATTCTAGACTTAAGACAAAGAGGGACCAGGTAATTGATTATAGTGTTTGAAATTTCTTACAGATGCTACCAAGAGAATCTGTGATCTCTTAGCAGGGAATAGAAGTGGTTGTTGAGTTCATGAAGAACTCTCTCAGAGAAACCGTTATTTTTGTGACCTGTATTAAAGTACCTACATTCTTTCCAGGCTGTTACCTGTTATTTTTCTCATTATTTTTTCCTTTTCCTCGTTATGTTTTGAAAGGTACAAGCAACATAAGTAATCTTAAAAGAAATTGTTAAGATCATCTAGGGTCCTCCTACTCTAATGTCTTAGCTGTACTCAAATTACCTGTCCTTTAAGACTTCTAAATATAACAGACAACGTGAAAATAAAATTGTTCCAGTAAGAAGTGACCTGTTCTCCTGGTTTTAAGTAGTACTGAGGTTTAACTTCATACTTTTAGGAATGTTTCCTGTAAATTTTGTTTTAAATAATTGTCATTCTAGAAAAAAACACTTAAGTTATAGATATCCAAATCTTTCCTGTTGTGATTATTTAGTTACAAGTATTATGCCCAAGTTATGCTTGCAAAGTTCCTTTTTAGAAAAATGATACTTAAGCAATAGAGTAAGAGTGTATCAGTTACTTATATAACCTTCAGTTACACAATCCATGTTCATAAAAAATTATGTAAATTGAATTTTAATGCATTAACAAAGCTAGCTTTGAATCACTTATCACTGGAACTTCAAAATATAACATTTATGTTAGATTTTGCTTGTTTATAAGGTGTTTATAATGTTTGGTTATTTTTTTTACAGACTTTTAAGGAAATTTCATGTATACAATACATGGAGAGAAATCACTAATAAAGTATACATGCAAGTGTAGCTTTTCTTTTTGTGTAGAATGGTCATGTCTAGTTGATGGGTTAAAATAAGGGAAGTATTAAAAAGAATCTATGATGTTTTATTTATATGTATAATGCTTTTAGTTTTAAATATATAATTCTTTTTGTACTCCTGGCTTAAGCTGCATCATGTGCATGATTATGAAGGAAAAATTGGAAAAGCAATTTGGAAATTGAATGTAGGATATTATTTTAAATAGACACTCAAGTGCTATTTTTTTCCTCTGCCTATAAGATATATTTAGGCTGTTAAAAATACATTCTACCTCAATATGTCTATGTGTGTAGTCTTTAGAACTTAGAAACTGCTTCAGAAATAACTTTCTCCAAATCAGATCATCTTTCATTGACTCTGATTTTCCGGTGCCTGCTCTGTTCTCCTCTTTGAAGTAGCAGAGAGTACATCGTAGATCTCTGCAACGGGCTCGTACCTCCTCCAGGTACTGGGCAGCTTTTGGAATAGTGCCAATGTTTGATGATGTACAGTTGTGTTAGAGATGAAATTCGACGTTTCCAAGGAACGGCACCTTGGGTGAAGGAATAGATTGCATAAACTCCACCATGACAAGAAAGTTGAACCATTTGTTGTCATTGTGGTAAGCAGGAGTTCAGTAAAAATTGGGTAAAAATGCATATACAGTATCGATGGTATACTTACATACTAGGAGAAAATAAGAATAAAGGGAGCTCATTTAGAAGAGCGACAAGGAGAATAAAGTCTCTAAGAATAATCTTAATAGGAGTATATTTGGCCTCTGTGAAGAAAATTATATAGCTTTATTAGCATTTATAATCAGACCAAACCTACAGGTGTTCTAGAGATTTATAAGAGATATTGGTAGATGGCAAGATATATTCTTGGATGAAAAAAATATATTTTATAGATATGTCAGGACTTCGTTAGTGTTGCTTAATGCCAGTTCAGTCCAAGTCTCAAGAATTTTCCTTTTCCCTTGATTTTACAATCCTAAAGAATTAGGAAAACCTAAATGTACTAGGTATCAAAATGGAATTATTTTAATCTTTTCAACAGATGTTATTGGGACAGTTGTAGATCCACATGCAAAAGAGATTAATTTAGACCTTTTATGTCATGTCAGACACAAAAATTAACATAGACCTAAATGTTAGAGCTAAACTATACAGTTCTAGAAGAAACATAGGAGAAATTCTCAGTGACTTTCTGTTAGGCAGAGATTTCTTAAATGTGTCACCAAAAGCATCATGCATAAAAGAAATTGCTAATTTGGATTTCATCAAACTTAAAGACTTTTATGCTTCAAAAGACACCATTAAGAAAATGAAAAGTTGTGGAGCCTGGGTGGCTCAGGTCATGATGTCAGGGTTGAGGGCTCGAGTTCCATGTCGGGCTCCTCACTCCGAGGTGAGCTGGCTGCTGGAGATTTTCTCTCTCTCTCCCTCCTGCCTCTCCTCCTCTGTGCTCGGGAGAGGGAGAGAGAAACCCAAGCAGATTAATGTTCATAGCGGCTTTATTTGTAATAGCCAAAAATGAGAAAAATCCAGATGTCCATCAACAGAAGTATGGATAAACAAATTGTGATATATTCATATGATAGGATACCATTCAATAATAAAAAAGAATGAACTATTGATACACACAGCTGCATGAGTAAATCATGAATGACTATTTCACTGAATGAAAAATCCAGACACAAAAGTGTATATAATGTATGATTCCATATTGATACAGAACGAAAATACAAACCAATCCATAATGACAAAATTTAGGTCAGTTGTAGGAATGTAGGAATGGGCATGGAGAGATGATGATTGACTGAAACACAGGATCTTTTAAGGGTGTTGGAAATGTTCTAAAATTGGATTGAGGTGATGGTTGTGTTCTATAAATTTACTAAAACCAGTGAAATGTGCACTTAAAATGGGTGAAATTTTTAGCTCTCAGCATTCGTATGGGAAAATTCTTATTAAAAACATGACTTGTAAACTCTTGGCAACCTTTACGGTGACAGGTAATAGTAATGAACAGAGAGGAATGTTTTTAAAAAGGTTAAAAAAAGAAGACATTCAGTACCAGATTTGTGAAAAATATAGCAAGAGAAGAAATGGAACATGATTTTTATTTATTTATTTTTTTACCATCTTAACCGTTTTTAAGTATACATTTCAGTAGTATTAAGTAAATCCACATTGTTGTGAAACAGATCTCCAGAACTTTTTCCTCTTGCAGTTTGAAACTCCATACTCATTAAATAACTATCTTTCCCCTCTCCCCTCAGCGCCAGTAGCTACCACTCTACTTTCTTTATGAATTTGACTGCTTTAGATCCACACATAAGTGGAATCATACAGTATTTTAAAATTGTTTTGTGACTGGGTTATTTTACTTATAGCATAATGTCCTGAAGATTTGTTCATGTTGTAGCATGTGATAGGAGTTCTTTTTTTAAGGCTGAATAATACTCCATTGTGTGCATATACAGTATTTTGTTTATTCATCCATTGATGGACATTTGTGTTGTTTTCACCTATTGGCTATGAGCATGGGTGTATAATATCTCCTTGAGACAAAATGTGAATTTTAAAGTATGAAAGTTATACCTTAGAGAAGCTGTTTTAAAAAATAGAATTCCCTGATAGAAGAATCTTTGTCAAAGGGGATAAATAGATGGCATTAAAATACAACCTCAAACATGTAAGAATATTTAAGGGAGTTATCAAAACTTAATGGGAGGAAAGAAAGGATTTTTCAGTAAATGGTTTGGGGATAACTAGTTAGCCATGGAGAGACAGGGCCGGATTCTATTTATAATCTTACCTAATGCCTTAAACAAAAGTTAGTTCCAGATGAAATAATTAAGGAAATACATTGAACTGAGTACATGTATCTATCCTTCCAATAAGGATGCCCTTTCCAAACTTAGAATAATTTAGAAAAGAACATATACCAAAAAATGACAGATTTCATAGTAAAACCAAAAATTACTTTGTATTCATAAAAGAATACCATATCTTGTTTAACAAAAAAACGAAACTCTTGGGTAAAACATACAGCAAATGTAGTATCTTTTTTTTAGATATTAAAGGGTTATTATGGAATATAAATATATAAGATCTTAATACCTTTAGATATTACAGGATTAATATATCTATATAAGATCATACAAATAAATATGGAAATCACTAAAAGTTGTAAATAACAAACAAAAATCATAAAAAGAAATAAACATGAAGACATAGATTAAGAGAGTAAGTACTATTTTCACTATGTGTGTTTAACTCTGTTTTTTAAAAAAACTTTCATTTTGACAGGTAAGATTTTTAGTTTTATAATGAATTTCATAGCCTTCAAAGTCAAAGTAAAAGGTTTTTGTCAGTTTAAAATGTTTTCCTTTCTGTTTCCAGGAAGTATTGATGAAGATGTTGTGGTGATAGAAGCTTCCTCCACTCCCCAGGTCACTGCCAATGAAGAAATTAATGTTACCTCAACTGACAGTGAGGTGGAGATTGTAACAGTTGGAGAAAGCTATCGGTATGATTTTAATTCCTAGTTGTATATGTGAAGGTTTTTTTTTTTTTAAGATTTGATTTATTTATTTGAAAGAGTGAGCGAGCAAGCAAGTAGGGGGAAGGAGCAGAGGGAGAGGGAGAAGCAGGCTCTGTGCCAAGCACAGAACCCCACGTGGGACTTGATCCCAGGACTCTGAGATCATGACCTGAGTAGCTGAAATCAAGAGTCAGAGGCTTAACTGACTGAGCCACTCAGGCGCCGCCCCTATGTGAAGTTTTAAATACAAATATTTGAACATACTGTGCTGTGGATATTTACATTCTTTTACCCTTTTTTTGGAGACCTCATTTGAGCACATACCAGGTTAGTGGTTTTCAAACCAGGTTGCATTAGACTCACCTGGGAAGATTATAAAGTAAAGATAAAACTGTTCTCTGGATCATATCCCAGATGAGCAGAACCAGAATCTTGGGGGTCAGTATTTTTTAAGCACTGCAAGTGTACAATGAGAGTTAAGAGTTATTGCTGTAGATAAACAATAATTTTACTTAGTGCTTTCCAAAATTTTGTTTTATGATTCAGAGAGTTCATGAACTTCTTTGACATTTAGATGTGAATAAAACATAAAGTGTTGAAAAATATTAAGGAGTGTTGATGTTGAAGTATTCCTTTTTTTAAATTATTAACATATATTATTTGTTTCAGGGGTATAGGTCTGTGATTCATCAATCTTAGTACACAGGGCTCACCACAACAAATACCCTCCCCAATGTCGAAATATTCTTTTTTGTTACAATCTGTTTCAGGATCTCATTGATACCATTGAAGTTTATGCTGTTAGAGGGCAACCTAGTATAAAACATATTTTTACAATGCTGTTGTCCTTCACTCAGTAATTTCATATAAGCCCCGTACTAAAAAATGAATGAAAAATTCTCATTTCTTTTAATAAATAACTGTAAATAACATTGCCCTTTTGTGAATCACTTTGACCAAAAAAAAAAAAAAAGAGAGAGAGGAAAAAAAAACCCTAACAATGTTCATCTTGTGCTTTAGATGATTACAAATACTGGTGAGAGAAGCAGTGAGGTGTTCCTTTATTCCATTTGGTATACCAAACTAATCTATGGAGGAACCTTAATTTTTGTGTTGGAAGGAATTGAGATATGCATATGCTCATGGTGTTTTAATTTGTGTTACTTATTTTAAAATTTTTCTTATTTTGGAAGCATGTTATAAACATACCTAGAAGGTGCTTCTCCATTTGTACTTTTCCATTGGAGTGCAACTTCTAATGGCATGGAAGAGAGCACTCTGTAATATACCCATTTAAGTTTTAAATGATTTCCTAGGCTCTGAGGAAAATTGATACTCCATGGTAGGTGCCACAGTTATCCTGTGACTGTGCATAGTGCTTGGTACAACACTGACTCAGTTTTTATGAGCTACAAGAATTGCTGAAATGAGGGACCTGTCTTTGTGGAACTGGAGATCTTTTTTGTCACGGAGGTGCTTAATGTTCAAGTAGATACGTTTACCATAGTAATGGATAGTGATCTTAAAAAAGACACACAGTGCTCATGAACCCCTATTTATTTTCCTTATTGTTACATGGGATATTAACTTGTCACTGTTTAGCTGGCTCTTGGCCTTTCCTCTCTAAGAGAGAATGCATCCACGGGTGCCTGGCTGGCTCAGTCAATGGAGTGTTGCATCTTTGATCTCAGACTTGTGGGTTTGAACTCCACATTGTGTGTTGAGATTGCTTAAAAATCTTTTTTTTTTTTTTTTTTTTAAAAAAGAATGCATTTTGTTTCACATTCTTTAGTTTCAGGATTTGACAGTTGCTACAAATCACAGGAACGACTAAGGCTCCTGTGAAACTGTTCCTCATACACCAGGTTTGTTGGTGCTTCATTCAGCATAAATTTGGAGTTAGGACATTCTTGAAGGTTTCATAAACTGCAAAGTGGACCTGGAACTTTCTGCAGCTATTAAGAGCTTCCCAGAAATAATAGACTATTCAGTCTCACTATAGGCTCTTGGTTTCTCAAGAAATTTAAATAGTGATCTCTCTCCACACCAAAACCATTTCATTCTGAGACATTTGTTTACTGTCATGCCTCAATCTACACAGTTTTTCCTGGAATGCACATTGTGTCTTTTTTTTTTTTTCCTTTTTACTATGTCTCTGGAATTAACCTTTATACTCATATTTACTTGAGAATTTCATTTTAGAATTTGAGCTTCTTTCTAAATTCTTAGGCTCTATCTACACTTGTTGAGGTCGTTTTCAGCCTGGGTCTTTTCTGAGTGGTTGAGCTCACATCCCTGATGTCTGCATATTAATGGATCTAGTTCACTCTTTCCATACATGCTGACAATAAACATCTTTTTTTTTTCTTAAAGTTTATTTTTTTTTTTAGTAATCTCTACACCCATTTTGGGGCTTGAACTCACTACCCCAAGATCAAGAGTCACACGTTTTTCCAGCTGAGCTAGCCAGACGCCCCTAAATAATAAGCTTCTAAGGATTTTTACATTCAGTTTGGGCAAGAGGAAAAACCAACTTCATAAGCCCCATCTTTCTGTTTTTTTTTAAAGATTTTATTTTTTTTATTGAGCAAGAAGCCTGACATGAGGCTAAATCCTTGGACCCCGGGATCACGACCTGAGCCGAAGGCAGATGTTTAACTGACTGAACCACTCAGGTGCTCAAGCCCCACCTTTCTAGAACAGACTTATTTTTCTCCTGGATCCTTAGGACTGCATATTCTATATAATGTCCTTCCATACCCTTAGTTCAGATTATTACAGTGAATTCTTAAAAAATTTTTAAATAATTTAGTGCAATATAGCACCACACACATAATAAAAGATGATGACATGAGTGTTAGGTGTTGAGGGTTTGTGGTTACATGCTTTAAAAGCATGAAGTGGCTCAAACAAGTGCTATTTCTTATGACTACCAAACTAATAAACTAGCGGCAACTATCCTTACCGTTCCTGATCCTAGGAAATCTCTGGTGCCTTGAATATTTTTTAGGACAATACCAAAAATTTACTTTGTTTAGGCCTCTCAAAACCATGTTTTGCAAATCCAGTCTGGACTAAACATACAGGCTCATGTGGGTATTATTTAATGTTTAGGGTGCTGATGTTTTTGTTACTTTACCTATGGTGAATAATTTTAGGTATTAAAGAAAATGTAAATACATGATTACAACCCAGGTGGGTATTCAAAATGACCATTGAAAAGAGAGCAGCATTATTTTTTTCTTTTTTTAAGATTTATTTATTTATTTTAGAGAGAGAGTATGCATGGTGGGGAGAGGCAGAGTTTTTTTTTTAAGATTTTATTTATATGAGAGAGCATGAGCCGGGTGGAGAGGGAGAGGGACAACCAGACCTCCCAGCTAAGTGCAGAGCCTGACCTGGGGCTCAATCCAAGGACCCTGAAATCATGATCTGAGCCAAAGTCAGGTGCCTAACTGACCAAGCCACCCAGGCAGAGAGACTCCATGCTGATTGTAGAGCCCAACTCGGGGCCTGATCTCACAACCCTGATATCATGACCTGAGCCAAAACCAAGAGTTGCATATTTTATACCAGTGATTGGTGTGACATATCATTTCTCATATTCTTCGGTCAGTTGGTTGGTGAACATGTTGTTGAACATTTCATTCAACAAATGTTTTATTAAATGCCAGGCATAATTTTTAATTCTATTACCATTATTTCTTTGGAGAAGAAACTGTACAACGTATTTTGTAAGAAAGGCTTATGGTTTCTTGGGTAACAAATTTTTGTTCTTTTTTTGTATTAACTAATTTAATATTGATGTCATTTAAGGTCTCGTTCAACTCTTGGACACTCCAGATCTCATTGGAGCCAAGGTTCAAATTCTCATACAAGTCGGCCACAGGAGCCACGGAACCGTAGTAGGATTTCTACTGTTATACAACCCTTGAGGCAAAGTGCAGCAGAAGTTGTGGACCTTACTGTTGATGAAGATGGTAAGTTGGATGAGTAACAGTATAGAATTATGAAGAGAATTAATAAAATCAAATATCTTTGAAACTCCTATAATGAAAGTCCTAACTGCTTCCTGGTAACATTGTTAAACTACAGGAAAATTGTCAGATATCCCAGTCTTCTTTTTCTTTCTTTTTTTAAAGATTATTTATTTATTTGACAGAGAGAGACAGTGAGAGAGGGAACACAAGAGGGGGAATGGGAGAGGGAGAAGCAGGCTTCCTGCTGAGCAGAGACAGCAGGGCTCTATCTGTCCCAGGACTCTGGGATCATAACCTGAGCCAAAGGCAGATGCTTAATGACTGAACCACCCAGGTGCCCCCCCAAGTCTTATTTTTTAATTGATATAACAGCCTCAGTTTGTAACTTGTGCTTAAAATTCTTTCTCTTGTTTCATTGCTCGGTAGTTATTTTCTTAGGGAAAAAAATACTTTTTTTTTTTCTTAAAGATCTTATTTATTATTTGAGAGAGAGAGAGGAGAGAGAACATGAGTAGGGATGGGGCAGAGGGAGGGGGAGAAGCAGACTCTCCACTGAGCAGGGAGCCCAATGCGGGGCTCGATCCCAGGACCCTGGGATCATGACCTGAGCTGAAGGCAGACATTAAACCTACTGAGCCACCCAGGTGCCCGAAAAAAAAAGAATACTTTTACAAGTAGTAGTTTGCTCTACCCTCAGACTTACCTATTACTTTCATTTATAATATTATTGTCATAACTTTAACTTTGCTATGAAAAATAGAAATGACACTTTTTCAATGCAACAGAAAAGCAGTATAACTTGAATTTATATAAAATATTGGTTATTTGCAGTGTCGAAATTGGGGGCACCTGGGTGGCTCAGTTGGTTAAGTGACTGACTCTTGATCCCAGCTCAGGGCTCAATCTCATGGTCATGAGTTCAAGCCCCATGTTGGGCTCCACACTAGGCATGGAGCCTACTTAAAAAAAAAAGAAATGTGGAAGTTACTTTTAAAAGTATGTTATCTTCGGGTGCCTGGGTGGCTCAGTTGGTTAAGCGACTGCCTTCGGCTCAGGTCATGATCCTGGAGTCCCAGGATTGAGTCCCGCATCAGGCTCCCTGCTCAGCGGGGAGTCTGCTTCTCCCTCTGACCTTCTTCCCTCTCATGCTTTCTCTCTACCATTCTCTCTCTCTCAATAAATAAATAAAATCTTTAAAAAAAAAAGTACGTTATCTTCTAATATTACTGGTACCTTTTGTGCTGCTCAGTTTAGTGTTTTCTTTCAGCTTATAACTATATCCACGCAACTAAGAAAATAAAGCTAGAGTTGGAAAATAGGGATTAAGGAAAGTGGTAGCATGTATGAGTATGTGAATACATATGTGAATTTCCCCACATATTGAGAATTACCTTCAGGTATTAGTTACATCTTAGAAGGAAATGGTCAGTCATAATTTCCTTAAAGGAAGATGATGAGCCATATTTGAATTTGTTAACTATAAATTGGGGAAAGGATACATAAGGTAGAGTTACAGGCCTTCTGCAGTCAGCTCTTATATGGATTGTTTGCAGCTTGGATGATCATAACTTTCAGAGTATCACTACTTTGGAATTAAGATGTTCATGAAGAGATAATTTATTCCCACTGTCTCCATTTCATTCAACCTTATCTCAGTTTTTATCTGTAAAACAGTGATTTTTATATTAGGGATGGATTAGAGATTTCTCAGAGTTAATTTATTTAGGATTACTGCTTTGGAAACTGTGTTTTCCCCTGGGACATCTGTCAGCCAGTAAGTAGGAGAAGGTGACAGAGTAGTCTTTTAACCCACTGGAATTAGTTCAACCAGAATATTTTTAGGGAGTTGTAAATATCCCAGGGATCTGTAGATGCCCTATCTCTCTGCTAGTTTCTCTCGGTGGAAAGCATCTATCTTATTAAAAATAAGTCCAAAATACTAAGTATGTCAGTTAGACCAGTAGTTCTTAAGTGGTGACCATTTTGTGCCCCAGAAGAGAGTTGGCAATATCTATAGACATTTTTGGTTCTTAGAGTTGTGGGGCGGTACTACTAATATTTAATGGGTAGAGGCCCAGGATGCTGCTATAAACATCCTACGATGCACAGGACAGCCATGCCCCTACCCTGACTCCCATCCCTAGCTAAGAATCACCCAACCCAAAATATCAATACTGCTAAGGTTGAGAAACTGAGATATAGCATTTACAAATAAACAGAGGTTCTTCCTTCCGCTTTTTAGGTTTAAGCAAATATATTTGTTTAAGCGTCCAAAGTACATTGTCCCATGGAGATCAACAGGGACTATTTGTGTTTCAGCTTAGAGCACTGCATTGTATACAATAGTTTGTCCTTTCATTCTGTATCACATTAAGAGAGTCCCTTTTCTGAGCCAGTTGTTGTGACTATTCTTTGGACAGACTTAATCTTTTTAAACAACTATTTTATAATTAGAGTCTAAAGTGAA
Source organism: Eumetopias jubatus (assembly GCF_037043125.1). Classification (NCBI taxonomy): domain Eukaryota; kingdom Metazoa; phylum Chordata; class Mammalia; order Carnivora; family Otariidae; genus Eumetopias; species Eumetopias jubatus. The sequence goes on from NW_028274813.1 coordinate 99,623,111, forward strand.
CTTGTACATAAGTCGAGGTCTGCCTGAAATTTCTTTTACTTTCTACAAATTTTATTAGAATACACTGATGAATATTTATATTTGCAAAAATTTTTTTGAAAACATACAAAACCTGTAAAAAAGATTAAAACAGGTTTAAAAGTCATAGCTAATATTTAAGTGGTTACTATATATAAATCATTATACAGAGTGCTTTGAATGTGTGACCTCAGTTCATCCTAACAATAGTTGTGTGAAGAAAATTCTGTATTTCCCAATTCTACAGATGAGGAAATGGAGAGTGGTTAAGTAAGTTATCCATGACTGTAGTGTCAGTGGTGAAATCAGAATTGCTTATCCAAGCAGTCGGACTCTAGAATCCATTCTGTACCAGGGAAAGTGTAATTTCTAATATTGTTCTGACAGCCTGCGACAGTGTGTATGACAATAATATAAAGAGACTTATACTTTTCCTTTTCTCATTGTTTTCTTTGTGATCAGAAAATTTACATAGTTGTTACCCAAAAAACTGTGATAATCACCTGAATTACTGGAATATACATATGTGTTGGATTTTTTTAAATGCAGTAATCATAGGGCGCCTGGGTGGCTCAGTCATTAAGCGTCTGCTTTCTGCTCAGGTCATGATCCCAGGGTCCTGGGATGGAGTCCCACGTCAGGCTCCCTGCTCGGCGGGAAGCCTGCTTCTCCCTCTCCCACTCCCACTGCTTGTGTTCCTGCTCTCACTATCTCTGTCTCTGTCAAATAAATAAAATCTTAAAAAAAAAATGCAGTAATCCTATTTTAGTTACATGTCATTTTAATGTTGCAGCTAGCTTTATGAAAGTTTTTAAATTATATGTTGTGCTTATTAGAGTTATTTTCCAAGTTTCTTTAAATAATTATAAAAATGTTACCTTGAATTAAAATATAACCTATCTCCTAATATATTTTGAAATGCTAAATAAACATTTTGTATTTTGTAGAACCTACTGTAGTACCAACCACTTCTGCAAGAATGGAATCCCAAACCACAAGCACTTCCATTAACAATTCAAATCCATCTACCTCTGAGCAGGCCTCTGATACTGCTTCAGCTGTCACTGGTAGCCAACCCTCCACAGTGTCAGAGACTTCAGCTACTCTTACAAGCAATAGTATGACTGGTACTTCTATAGGAGGTATGTAATAAAGTGGGGGAGGACTCTTTCATTACTCTTGTTAGAAAAAGTATTGATTTTAAGATTTTAGCTATATTAGCAAGAGCATATTCTTAGAATAAACTGTATGTGAGCAAAGTAGTCTCTTCAGAATTAGACTATGATTTCATATTTGAGTTTGTGTGCTATATATTACCAAAGTATCATAGCTCAACTGAAAGAGATCAGCGAGAATTAAATGGCTGACTAAAAGCATAATAACAAAAGAAAAAATAGGTAAACTTCATCAAAATTTAAAACTTTTGTACATCAAAAGACATTATCAAGAAAGTGAAAAGACAGCCTACAGAATGGGAGAAAAATACTTGAAAATCATATATCTGATAAGGGTCTAGTATCCAGGCTATATAAAGAGCTTACATAGCTCAACAATAAAAAGACAGATACCCCAGTTTAAAAATGGGCAAAGAATTTGCATAGGTATTTTTTCAAAGAAGATACTCAGTTGATCAAGAAGGACATGAAAACAGCATCATTAGTTATTAGAGAAATGTAAATCAGAATCACAGTGAAGCACTACTTTATCCTTATCAGGATGTCTATTATTCAAACAAAACAAAACAAAACCAAAGAACAGGAAATCAGAAAATAACCAGTGTTGACAAGAATGTAGAGGAATTGGAACCCTAATGTACATCTGGTGGGAATATAAAATATAAAATGCTGCAGCTGCTATGGAGAACACTTTGGCGGGTCCTCAAAAAGTTAAACCATAGTTACCCTGTGACCTACAGTCTCACTCCTAGGTGTGTCCCCAAAAGAATTGAAAATGAGGATGGGAATTTTTTAAAAAGTTTGATGATGTCCATTTTCTCAATTTTTTTTTTGTTTGTTTTTTTTTGCTGTCATATCTAAGAAGCCATTTCCTAACCCAGGATCACAAAGATATGTTTTAAAACCTCCTATGTTTTAAGTGTTTCAGCTCTTACCTGAGATTATTTATTTATTTATTTTAAAGATTTTATTTATTTATTTGACAGAGAGAGATACAGTGAGAGCGGGAACACAAGCAGGGGGAGTGGGAGAGGGAGAAGCAGGCTTCCTGCGGAGCAGGGAGCCTGATGTGGGGCTCGATCCCAGGACCCTGGGATCATGACCTGAGCCGAAAGCAGATGCTTAACGACTGAGCCACCCAGGCGCCCCCCTCAGATTATTTATTATGTTTCAGTTAGCAATGATATCTCTGGTTCTTTTTCCTATCCCCTGTTTAACTGAGCATTAAGCTAGCCTTCTTTCTTTCCCGGACAATGGCATGGAGATAGGAACTTGCTAAACATTTACTAACTGGGATGTTGTAGACCGTGTAGCTCATAGATTTGACTGTATCACCATTAATAATGAAACCACCTTATGCTATCATTTTTTACTTTTTTTTTTTTAAGATTTTATTTATTTGACAGAGAGAGACACAGCAAGAGAGGGAACACAAGCAGGGGGAGTGGGAGAGGGAGAAGCAGGCTTCCTGTGGAGCAGGGAGCCCAGTGCGGGGCTCGATCCCAGGACCCCGGGATCCTGACATGAGCCAAAGGCAGACGCTTAATGACTGAGCCACCCAGGCGCCCCCATTTTTTACTTTTAATAGTATCTTATTTAATTCTTAAAATATCACTATAGCTTCTATTGAGCAGATTAGGAAATCTTCTTGTGGCTGGATTTAGGCCTCACCTTTGTGGAAAATTGAGAGTAGAATCCAAAGTCCAAGGAGGTTTCCCAAAGATGTCTTTTAAATACTGTATTCTTTGAAAATAAAATGTAGGGAGAAATGAAATGGGCTGGGGCGCCTGGGTGGCTCAGTCATTAAGCGCCTGCCTTCTGCTCAGGTCATGATTCCAGAGTCCTGGGATCGAGCCCCACATCAGGCTCCCTGCTCAGCGTGAAGCCTGCTTCTCCCTCTCCCACTCCCCCTGCTTGTGTTCCCTCCATCGCTGTGTCTCTCTCTGTAAAAAAAAGAAATGAAATGGGCTAATTTTTATTTCATTTTTTGAGTGTACACTCTTTCCTGAGTACCCTATTGTCTTATATGTTATTTTATGTATTATTATTTAATTCTTAAAAATTTCCTTGTTACTAATATTACTCTTCCCATTTCAGAAATGAAGAAATCTGGAAGTTAAATACTTTCAAAGTCAATAATAATCTTTGAGGCAAAGATTTGAACTCTTCTTATTTACTTTTTTCTCCTGGTAGCTTTATATACTCTCATCTTGTCTAGATTTTATGTGACACGTACAAAGCTTTTATTTACTTATTTTTTTAAGACTCTTGGTCCCTCAGAATTCACATTTAGTATCTGGGGTAGTGACTTCACTGTCTGAATGGTTTTCTCATAATACTACTTTACCTATATTGACGACTACCTTTGGGATAGACTTGCTTGTGTTGTGTTTCTCTAGACTTAGGAGAACCTTGTTCCAGGCCAGATTGTTCCTCTGTATAAACCTAATAGAAGCACATACAGGTACTCATATGACATTAGGGGCACTCAGTTCTCCTGACTTCATTTCCTGCTAAGACTCTGTAGAACATCAGTCTCCTATTTTCTTCACATCCTGTCCTTACTTTATACCTTCTTTCATATTTCCAACCTTGACTCACTCAAGCCATCAAGCATCACTCCTATCCAGGTTTTTAGATGGGGCTGGTCAAAATTATAGAACCAAGCAGATTGGTGCCTCATGAATTTATGGTATCTAATCTTGGGCTTTTGGTAATAAGTTGCCATAGTGTGATGTATCTCATTTAATTCTCTTTCTTTCCCCTTAGTGGCTATTCCAAAATTCTCTCATTCTCCTCAAGACTTTGATTCCTCCAGGGAAAAGTAAATAAAAGTAAATGAAGGTTCTTAAGCATTCATTAACTTCCAACGCTTCCATGAAAACTTTTATACCTATCCTTCTCTCCTGACTCCTGGTCTTTTAACTCCTTTCTGTTCTTTCCAGTCCCTTTATTGGTGCTCTACCTCTTGTCCTTCTTGTGTTCTTGACCTTGCTTTAACAGTTACCTTCTCAGCATCTTTGCTTGTTCCATTCCCTTAGTGTGCATGTGTACATTTGTGTTAAGTCTTACACACTTAAGTGGATCTCCTGTACCTTAAACTCCTTCCTTTAACTTGCTTCTGACTCCTGTCAAAGCGAACGTGTTGAAAAGTCTGGCAGTAATCTTCTTGTCATCTGTGTTTTCTCCAAGGACTCTATTCTTATCCTTTCTCACTGGCCCATCTCATAACTGCATGTGTTTTCAGCTACCACCAGTATGCCAGTGACCTTCCATTTGTGTTTCCAGAGCCCTCTCTTTGTTTTAAATTTTCATATCCAGCTGCCTGTTGGAAATCTCCTCTGGAACATTCTGCGGTCACCTCAAACTCAACATGCCCCAGGCAGCTCATCATCTCTCTGACTTTTCTATGTGCTCCTTGCTTTATCCATGCATAATATCTTATATATTCATTTATTTAAATATTGATTGCACACTATAAATCAGGCACTGTTCTAGGCAGTGGGAAGAAAACATAAATTTTCTTCCCTAACAGAACTAACGTTCTAGTGGATAATAATAGCTAACATCTGTTGAGCTCATAATATTGGTGTATGATTTACCTACATTAACTGATTTTTGTAATAACTTACAAGGCGGATTCTATTACTTTTCTTATTTTATAGGTGAAGTAACTTGCCCATGGTTATATGATAATGGAATAAGTATTCAGACCTAGGAAGCCTGGCTTGGAGCCTGTACTCTCTCCTCCTTTATGCCTGTACTCTTCCTTTATTTCTCATTCTTGACACTCTTGTCTTTGTGCTGCACAGTTCTTTGTATGGGGGGCTACCCTGTGCATGGTAGAATATTTAGCAGCATTTTTGGCCTCTATCTACTAAATATCAGTAGTACCACTTCCTCTCCAGTTGTGACAACCAAAAGTATCTCCAGGTGTTGCCAGATATTCCCTGGGGCACAACATTGCCCTATACTACATTAGAACCCAGTGCTTCTGTTCTCATGCTGGTTGATTTATATCTCAAATTTTGTCCATACTTGACAATGATCTCCTTGAGAGAACTAAAGATCAAGTTTTTCTCTTCTTAGCACTTAGCTCCATGCATGCCTCTTTTCCCTTGTGAGGTTAATTTATATTTAGCAACAGCTTATTGAACCACCTACATTATGCAGGCCTGTTTCTAGTTGCCAGAGATAAAACAAGAGAGGCAGACAACATCATAAGTTATTTTAAAGGTCAGGACTTTCGGGGTGCCTGGGTGGCTTAGTTGGTTAAGCATCCAACTCTTGATATCAGCTCAGGTCTTGATCTCAGGGTCATGAGTTCAAGTTCCCCATTGGGCTCCAGGCTGGGCATGGAGCCTACTTTAAGAAGAAAAAAAAAAAAAAGCCGGGACTTTCGTTTTCACCATTGTATTTTCCAGTGCCTTTTGTAGATCCTTTACCATACCATTATTATGTGTAAGACTTGCCAAATGAATGGATAGATGGGTGAATACATCTAATAATCCTGCTAGAATTACAATGAAAGTACTTTAACCAGCTTTATGTCACTGGGCAATGGAATTAATTTCTCTGGTGCAGGTTTGTTATTGTCTCATTTTTAGTGGACACTCTGTGGGCTAATTCTAATTAAAAGGAAGTGTTTTATTTGCTCGGGTAGGTATTTGTATTTCACTTCTAATTTATGGCAGTTTTCCTTGGTCATTAACTCTGGAACAAGAGGAGATTCAGTTGCCTTTACTTTGGGTTGCTAGCCTGTTTAAGGAACAAAGAGGTTCTGCACTCTAGGCAAATAGATTATTGATTTAATTGGAAGCCAAAACTGTACCCTAAGAAGTAGAACTATAAGATCAGTCTTTTTGAGGCCACACTGTTAGTGATAGGACCTTTTAAATATTTGTTCAGCTGTACATATAGTAATGCTTCCTCTTGTCTCACTCTGATTTTTGTATTAGGAATATTTGAAGACAAAGAGGGCAAGTTCTTTCTCAACAAATAAGTATGATATCTGTCACTTCATTCACAGCCTTATTAGTCCACAGATCTTTTGCTCTGCTTACACACTCCTACATTTTATTTTATTTTTGTCATTTTTTATTTTTTTAAGATTTTTATTTGAGACAGAGCGAGAGAGCGAGCACATAAGCAGGGGGGTGGGTGGCAGGGAAAGGCAAACGGAGAAGGAGAAGCAGACTCCCCGCTAAGCAGGGAGCCTGATGTGGGACTTGATCTCACAAGACCTGAGCGCTAGGCAGACACTTAACCAACTGAGCCACCCAGGAGCCCCCCGTCCTACATTTCAGAGTTACACATAATCCTCAAATAGCTGGATTTGTATAATTAAAGCATCTGAATTGGAAGGAACTATGAACGTCATTTAGTCTACCCACTGAATGGATTTAGTGTTCCAGAGGTTTTTGATCATTTTTTATGAAGTAACATAATAAATGATACTCATTTGTGCAACACTTTTTTATGGGAGCTGAGGTAAAACCCTGAAAATGTTGCCAGAAGTAAAGCTACTATAATAGTTATTGCTACAAATATTACAGCATATGGAAAATAATTAATGTTTGATTCAGCATAGCAAAGATAGGCTGTTGATCGTAGTCTCTTCCTGATAAGCTACTTGTAACTTTGTCCAGGTTATTTAAGAAAATTAGAATGCAAATGAATGAAAGTGACATAATTATAGAACTGACTTTGGATCTGCTATAATTTATGTTTTAAAGGTAAACACGTTGGGGTGCCTGGGTGGCTCAGTCTGTTAAGTGTCCAACTCTTGATTTCAGCTGAGGTCATGATCTCAGGGTTGTGGTTAGGCTCCACGCTCAGTGAGGAGTCTCCTGGAGATTCTCTCTCTCTCTCTCCCCCTCTCCCTCCCTCTGCGCACCCCCTCCTCAAATAAATAAATCTTAAGAGAGGGAGCTTAAAAAAAATAAAAGTAAATACCTTGTCAACTTTTTTGTTGTTGTTACAAGTTACTTATAATATTTAACCTCTCAACTGGTGCTAACAAGGTACTATTAATTCCAGGAGGCAATTAGAAATTAGTAAAAATTAGTAATTTTTTTCCATCCAAGTTCACAGATTCCTGAATTCTAGTTCCAAGGTTAAGAACCTTTACAAAAGAGTACAAGAAATTAGCCCAAATAGGACAGACTAGGAGCTTGGGGAAAAAACAACGTAAAGAGATTTAGAATGGAGATACAGCCTAACAGGGTTTAGATCACAGACCTTGCCCAGAAGAGAATCAGGAAAGGCAGGATAGAACATGTATTGGAGGGCAGACACAGGGAAATTACAGGGAGGTTTGCTGCAATCAGATACAACAACCAGAACCTGAAGCACCCCACCCAGATTCATTTATGTGAGCCTGTAAATTCCTTTAATATTTCAGCCAGTTTGGGTTGGATTTTTGTATTATTTGTGAATAACTAGAATATTCATAATCAGTCCATTGGCCCAGAAGAGATTGGTTAGGTTCTGTGACCCAAATAGAATCAGGGTATCCCTGGTCTTGGTTACTCCAGAAATAGGGCCAGAATAGTGATACTGGAGTTGCTCGCTCCAACTGACTGGGCCATTTAAACATCATGGTAGGGGTGCCTGGCTGGCCCAGTTGGAGGTGAGTTCGAGCCCCACGTTGGGTGTAGATATTACTTAAATAAATAAAACTTAAAAAAATTTACAAAAAGACACCATCGTAGTAAATATGAGCCTCCTGAGGAATTTAGGCTTTCAGAAAAATCCCAGTGAAGATAACTGCCCAAAATTATGTGACATGCATGTTAAGAATATGGTGCTATCACATTCTTATTTACAGAGATTTGAATTTACTAAACAATTCTTTATTTACTTATTTATACACAGTCCCTATTTTTTACACAGTGATATTTGATCATTTGATTGTTCTGTGCATTTTTGTTTGTTTCAAGATGACTCAAGGAGAACTGCATCTAGTGCTGTAACAGAAACTGGCCCTCCTGCAATGCCAAGATTACCTTCCTGCTGTCCGCAGCACTCACCATGTGGAGGGTCATCACAGAATCACCATGCATTAGGACATCCACACACAAGTTGCTTTCAGCAGCATGGCCACCATTTTCAGCATCATCACCACCACCATCATACTCCCCACCCGCCTGTCCCAGTTTCTCCCTCCTTTAGTGATCCTTCTTGCCCTGTGGAAAGACCTCCACAAGTACAAGCACCATGTGGAGCCAACAGTAGTTCTGGTACCAGCTATCATGACCAGGTATGTGGAATGAGGTTTTCTTTTTTCTTTTTCTTAATTTTTAAAAATTGTGCTTGTAGGGCGCCTGGGTGGCTCAGTCGTTAAGCGTCTGCTTTTGGCTCAGGTCATGATCCCAGGGTCCTGGGATCGAGTCCCGCATCAGGCTCCCTGCTCAGCAGGAAGCCTGCTTCTCCCTCTCCCACTCCCCCTGCTTGTGTTCCCTCTCTTCGCCCTGTCTCTCTCTGTCAAATAAATAAAATCTTTAAAAAAAAAATTGTGCTTGGTTCAGGAAGAAAAAGAAAAAGAACCCTAATGCTGAATTTTATATACTAAATAAATCATTCTTGTTGCCCTTGCAAAAGTGGCCCAATTTAGTGGTCTGTGATTTTTTTTTTTTTTTATTCTCTAGGATTTTCTGATGGTCTAAGTTAATTACAACTAACTGAGAAGGCCTGGGATGTAGAAAATTAGAAGTGATACTGTTTTTTTTATTCTGAAATGGTTTTTGGTGTTTTTAGTTAAATACAGGTGAATCTGATCTTTGGAATTTTATTTCACAGTGTTGAAATTGCACTGTCAACCTGATTGATGAGAAATTGGGAAATTTTCTTAGTCTTTTACCCTCTACCTTTTTCTCTGGAGCTGCCTGTATCTCCACTCATCTAGAAACAAACTGCCTTCTCAGATACAAACCAGTGACATAGTTTCTCAGGAGCAGATGAGGTTTTTAGTTCATTGGGAATTGAAGTATCAGTAACAAAATTATAATTAAGTAATTTAGTTGATATTATTGATGAATGCTTGAAATGTCAAATAATAATAAAGTATTGGTGATCATGTGGAATAAATGAAAGTCATGTATTACATGCTATTTTAACTTTTGCTGTATCATCTCTAAAATTGTGACATAACCTGGGTAGGTACATACTTTGAAAAACAAAACATAATTTCAAGGTAAAACTATAACTGACATACTAGAAAATAGTCAAAAAGAAAATTCAGAGCAACTGCTTTTCTGTATCCCCTGACATTTCCTAGAGTACTGGCTTCATCTTTTTAAATTTTGATGGTTATCTCTTCTGGATCTGACAAGTAAAAATTATTAAGAAAGAGGGATGTTCCCTTAAAACCAAACAAAAGACAAGCTGCTGTTCTCAAGAGTAAATTTGAAAGAGTTTAATAGGAAATATAATCAAATAGATGTTAGACTGTTTTGGTTGTCCTAACAGTTGTAAGTATTAACATCTACTGATAATCTAAACCTGTTCTGCCTCTTGGGTATGAGGAAGCATCAAGAAAAAACTTTTTAGTGGACTGAATGTAAGGCCCTGCTTAGAAGCAAAATTTTCTTTCACTAAAAATATGAGCTGAAAGAGAGGGTTTAGAAGTACCATAGGAAAATGGTGAAGAAGTGGATTTGCTGACTTCTCCCACATTCTTGAATAAGAGCTACCAAAATGTGGGGTTTTTGTTTACAGAATATTGTTGTTGAACTAATAAAATAATAGTTTGAGAGATCAAGTGTGTATGCAACATTTTCTTTTAACCTGAGTGAGTTAATTATAGGTAGAATCTCTTCTAATTTTGTTCACTGTAAAACAAATGTAATCTTTTCACTTATCGCTAAGTAGATGTATTTGGTTTTTTTTTTTAAGATTTTATTTATTTGAGAGAGAGCACATGAGAGGGGGGAGGGGTCAGAGGGAGAAGCAGACTCCCTGCTGAGCAGGGAGCCCGACGCTGGACTTGATCCTGGGACTCCAGGATCATGACCTGAGCCGAAGGCAGTCGCTTAACCAACTGAGCCACCCAGGCGCCCTAAGTAGATATATTTGGACTGCACACAAAACTTGAGGAAAATCAACAGGATCAGGCAGTCAGTGGTGATAATGGGTATGAAGGAGAACAGAGAGTGAAGCTTTAACAATATGAACAGTTTGAGACTCATATAGACATTGGAGGACTCTGAAATCAGCCACATGCTCATGAGATAATGTCAGTCTCCAGTTGAGACCTGTGTGGGCACAGCAGGAAGTTGAGGAGTAGGAGAAGCAAACTAATCTGAGGATTTGTGATTGTGTAGATGTGTTATGATTAGTGTCAGATTGTGGGTGGGCAGAAAACGGTTGGGGAGGATTTGGCCTGATAACAGAGAAGGTGCAGTAGTCACTTGATACTCTGTAGCCCTTACTATACTCCTTTGGATGTAGCTTTCTCTTTTGAGAGGATAGTTCAGTTAGCATTATGCATTACTTAGGATCTTTGTAAAGTAATACTTATAAATGGAAAGGTTATGAGGCAAAGCTAGCTCATGCTTCATTTTGAATAATCAGTCACACACCCTTTGCATTTATTTATTTTTTTAATACTGTCTTTTTAAGAATTTATTTATTTGGCAGTGAGAGATATAGTGAGATACAGCAAAGGGGTGGGAGAGGGAGAAGCAGGCTTCCCGCTGAGCAGGGAGCCCGATTCGGGGCTTGATCCCAGGATGCTGGGATCATGTGACCCAAGCTGAAGGCAGACACTTAAAGACTGAGCCACCCAGGCACCCCAGTACTTGCCATTTCTGTACTGATCTTGCTTACCCTCTCTTTTTCTTTTAGAGTAAGAATTGAGTGAACTGTTGGAATTATGAAGAGGCTTCTCTTTCTTGGTTTTTCTCCCTTCTCTTTTTATTCTTTACTTTTAACTTTAGCCCCGGTTTCTTCTAGGAGGACACGCACCCTACTTTACTCACTCTCTGGGAGTGTTCTTAATCACTGACTGGAGAAAAAGATAGGAAATTTGCTCAACTTCATAGTATGTTGATAATCCAGTCCATTTGCCAAGTCTTAGCCTAAATAGGAAAATAGGAAGGAGATACAAATTCACAGTCTTACAATATTGTTCTTAAACCTTATTACTTAAATTGAGGGACATACATTGTATTTGTCAACTCAAAGAGGCCAGACATTTGCTTAATGGATTGTAGATACATGATCTAGAAGAAGAAAGAAGTTCTTTTTCATCTTCCCACAGCTTCTGTGCCATCATCCTCCTTTCCTTTTAGCATTCAGAGTTCCTTTTGTTTCTGTTACCCCTCAAACCTGGAGTCCATTGGAAGTATGGAGACCACAGTGGTTCCTGCAGGGACTGCTGGGTGACCTGGGCCTCTAATAATGCATTTCCCTAGCTTCTTCATCTTCAGCTCCTCAGCTTTTAGTATGGAACAATTCTTGCATATAAATTCATATGTAGCATCAAATTATTTTTTTAATTTTTATTTTCTTTAATCACATGTTTAAAATTACAGCTATACTGAACACTAAGCAAAGACTTGTATTTAAATCACTTAAGAATACAAAGAAGCAGTTCTGTTTTTGTAATCTGCTCTGGAATAGTTTGTGATGGAGTGAAATGTTTCACTTAGAACTTTTCAAAATGCTTATGGGGAATAAACTTAATTACTGACGAGTAGACATGGAATCTAGATTCTTTGGTTTATTTTCCAACTGAGTAAATGGACCTTCCCTAAAATCATATTTCTAATTTTTTTGTAAATGCAAAGGTTAGGAGGCAAAGCTAGCTCATGCTTCATCTTGAATAATGACACACTGTTTGCTATCTTGGATAATGTCTGTATTGTTAGAGTTTCAGTTGAATGCTTGCTGAATACAGTTTAGAAACAGGACAGGAAGTTTTTACCTAGAATCCTAATCTTTTCAGTGGTTTGACTGTGTGTTTTCCAAAGGAGTCCTAAATTAATAAAATTTGGGGGTAAAGAAGAATATGGAACTCTGATTTGGAAGTTTCTTTCTCCCTAAGATCTAGATAATGAAAGAGAAATAGACCTTGAAATAATATATAAATTAACTTTTGTTCATCTTGTAGCATGATTTTATGCTTGATTTTTAAAAACTGATTATAGATTTTAAATATATAATCACTACAATTCTTATAATCCAAGATACACATAGTATTTTTTTGGTGCTGAATAGGTCTTCATACTAAAAATTTCACTATTTTTTAAATTTTAATTTAGAGATTATATTTTTCTAGATTGCAATTGGAGTACTTTTTTTTTTTAAGATTTTATTTATTTGAGAGAGAGAGAATGAGAGATAGAGAGCACGAGAGGGAAGAGGGTCAGAGGGAGAAGCAGACTCCCTGCTGAGCAGGGAGCCCGTTGCGGGACTCGATCCCGGGACTCCAGGATCATGACCTGAGCCGAAGGCAGTCGCTTAACCAACTGAGCCACCCAGGCGCCCGGAGTACTTTCCTAATATAACATGAAACGGTGTTTTGACCAAACTTTAGAAAGATTTATAGTTCCTCTTTATACAGCAGGCATTGCCAGTAGACCTGAGCAACAATGGTATCAGAAGTCATGGAAGTGGTGGTTTTCACGGAGCATCTGCATTTGACCCCTGCTGCCCTGTTTCTTCTTCCCGAGCTGCAATCTTTGGCCATCAGGCTGCTGCTGCCGCCCCGAGTCAGCCATTATCAATAGATGGTTTTGGATCAAGCATGGTTGCGCAGCCCCAGCCCCAGCCCCCTCCACAAGCCTCACTGTCATCATGTCGACATTATATGCCACCTCCTTGTAAGTATAAATTTAACAGGCAGAGAACTTAGAGGCATTGTACATTCCTCCATGAAATAACCTTTCAATAATCCTAATTCATAAATTTTTAGTATTTCCTTGGCCTAAGAGTGGGGTATATTTTTTCCATTTTGTCCTCTCTTCACCCCACATTCCCAAAACAGTCTTCTAAGGTAGAAAAGACAGATGTTGTTTAAAAAGGTCAGGGAAATAAAAAGTATTATATTTTGTCTCTTTTATATTTTAATATATGAACTTGAACTACATTGAATGGCACCTTAGATTCCTATAAAAGAAAACCCTAGGGGATTGAGATTTATCCTTTAGGAGTAACAGACAGTTTGAAAGTTTAGTAGTCATTGTTAGGCACAAGAAAGTAAATTTTGACCAAGGATTCTGAAGGTCAGCTGAAGCATACGAGAGAAAGGCATGAGGTATGCACAGAAAGCTTGGCTGATTGCGAAAAGGTTTATCTATTCATTTTGATGCAGGCAATTAAAGTCAGACATGCTTTTTCTAAAGAAATTGAAATCTGTGAGATCTGTGAGTATCATAAGAAGTGAGAAGTGCTCTTAGGCTGTGTAATACATATTTACTACTTTGTTACATTATAGGCTAATAATCAAATGAGAAACTTAATTAATACTGTGATGTTTTCATCACTGAAAATTCATACCAGGAGTACACTAGGAGGTTGGCAAGGACATTTGCTTTTTTTCTGATTGCATGCAAGGGATAATTTTCAGTTATATAATATCTCATTAGATTTCTTTCCATCCCTAGAATTTAAAAAATCTGGGTCTTGCAGATATAGCTGGAGTCAACCCAGAATGTGTACAGTGAAACCTTGGGATAATATCATTTACCTTTTCAATAATACAACTTAAGATATAAAGTATAAGTTAGAAAACAGGTTTTGGAACAGTTTTTGCAAAGCATTGACCAATGGGCAAATTCTGCTGTACAGGCTGTTTTGTGATACCTATTGATAGTGATCTTTAATTGATTGTCTTTTATTAGGAACTCAAAATGTGTGGTTTTCTGCCTCCCCCCCATAATATATTGAAGCAGTTTATAAGTGAGTGCATTTCTTTTTAAATGCCTTAATAAAGAAGTGTTTTATGATTTAAACTTGTTTTACTTTTATTATTAAAGTAACTTCTGTACATTGTAAAAAAGTTCAAACTGTAGAATGACATAAGATGAGAAGTTAAAAGCCCTTCCCTCACATCCCACTGATCTTAATACCTTGAAGGTAGTAACTGTAGCTTATAAAACCTTCCAGAAGTTTTCTTTGTACACACAAAAGTATATATATGTCTCTCCTTTTAAAACAGTGGATCATAACAAGCATATTATTTGCCTCTTTGAGTTTTTTCTTTTTTAAAAAAATGTTAACAGTATATCTTAGATTTTTTCCATATTAGCCATAAAAATCTAGGTTGCTGTTCTCAGTATCCTCATAATATTCCATTGTATATTAAATCAGTTCTCTATTGATGGTTATATTGTAGTTTCTTAGTTTGCTCTTGGGTAACTTGTTAGAGTGAGATTGCTGGGTCAACGTGACATGTTGAACTTTTAGGAACCAATATCAAGAACTTTTTTTTTCTTTTTTCTTTTTTTTTTTACTGGCAAGAACATATAAAATAGAGAAGGAAGGGAGATGGTCTGTGGGAATGCAGAATGTCACCTTTCTACAGTGGTTAGCAATCTATTTTGTTTAGACTATACAGTGAATTATAACAATGGCTGAACTTTTCACCACACACACAAAAAATCATAACTGTGTGAGGTAATGGATGTGTTAATGAACCTGATTGTAGTAATCATTTCACAAAGTATATGTATTTCAAATCATCATCTTGTACACTTCAAATATATATAATTGTATTTGTTAATTATACCTCAATAAAGCTGAAAAAATGCTGAAGAGTTAAACTTAAATAAATTGATTCATTCTAAAACAAAACTTAAAAATTTTATAGTATTTGTCAATATTATTTCTTGTATAATGATTATAGTAATGAAAACTTTGAATTGAAACTGGAAAAAATACTCTGAATTTGAGGAAGGATAGTTAACAATGGTAAAACATAGTGACTTCTTTTTTTATGACCAAGTACTGAGTTTTCTTGGAGTAAAGCCTTGATTTGAAAATGTGACATTTAGAAAATCACTTAAAAATTTTGTCTCAGAGTTTATATTGAACTTAATGAAAGCTTCTTTAAATACATGCCAGCAAGGTGTCCTTTGAAAATTTGGCTGAATGAGTTCATGGTTACCTAACTTTCACCCCTGCTGAATAAGAAGTGATTAAAATTGAAGGAAACTCTTCTGTCATGAAAGTAGAGAATGGCCATACCTCAATATCAGATTCCAAGAAGGTCTTACAAATACAGTGAAATTGGGACTGAAATCCAAGGAGGAGACAAACATATTTTTAAACCTCAAACAGATGCATGTCTCTTAGAGTAAGGGAGATGTGTATTCCTCAGAGGGATTTTTCAACAGCCACTTTGAAACAAAGAATGAAGAAATGGGGGAAGCCATTTTTATTAAGGCTGGTTTCCATTTCAGGTTCTTGGCAAATATGTCCCTTCATCATCTTAAATGTAGCACAGGAAAAAAAGGCATGGGGCAGGAAGAGAGAAGAGCAGCATGAAAGGAATATCTTTGCAGTCTTGCCCAGAAGAACTCATGAGTTCCTTTCTTCTCTATAGTGCTCTATAACCAGTAATCATGAAGGAAAGCAAGATTTATGTATTTATAAAAGTATAACTTCTACATTTGACTTCACAAAAGCAGAAAACTTGCATATGGTAAAATAAAATTAATAAAAGACAATTTGGAAAAGTGTTTATACCTTATGACAAACCTTCCATGTATACAAAGAATACTTATAGACCAATGAGAAAAAAGGTGAACAATAGCCTAAGAATATGAATAGGTAATTCTGGGAAGAAGTATGAGTGGTTAATAAATACAAGATTTTTCTTAGATTGGCATTTAATAAGTTTAGTAATTAGGGGTAATCAGGCACTCCTGATACTGTTCACGGAAACATTAATTATGGTAACCTTTTGGGAAGGGTATTTTGTCACCTGGTATCTGAGTTTAAGTGATTTTCTCCGACTAAGAATTCCTTACAGAATTTATGTCGCAGAAGCCGTCCATGAGTAGTGCATGTGTGCGCGCACTCATATGCATGTATGTGTGAAAGAGTGAGCACAAGAGGCTTCATACACACAGGTGTTTAGTGCAGCATTTGGGTTGTTTCCCAATTGTATCAGTGGTGATTTCTTTAATAAATTTTGGTACATTAATAGAATGCTGCGAAGCTGTGAATGAAGTAAAACTATATATATTGACATGAGAAGATACCTAAGATTATTCAAAGAAGAAAGCAGGGTGCAAAGCAGAATTGAGCAGACTCAAGCCTTAATAAAGTATTCATAAAAATTAAATGTGTACTAATATGTTTGTAAAAGACAAAAGGAATGTATAACAGCAATATATGCTCAATTGCGTGGTGTCCGTATTTTTTTTTACAGATGCTTCTTTGACAAGACCACTTCATCATCAAGCCTCTGCCTGTCCCCATTCTCATGGAAACCCTCCTCCTCAGACTCAGCCTCCACCTCAAGTGGATTATGTTATTCCTCATCCTGTACATGCTTTCCATTCTCAGATATCTTCTCATGCAACATCTCACCCCGTGGCACCCCCACCCCCAACTCATTTAGCCAGTACAGCTGCACCAATCCCTCAGCATCTCCCTCCCACACACCAGCCAATTTCACACCATATTCCAGCCACGGCACCTCCAGCACAGAGACTGCATCCTCATGAAGTGATGCAGAGAATGGAAGTTCAAAGAAGGAGGATGATGCAGCATCCAACGTATGTTTTATGGTTGTTTTTTTTAAGATGATCACTTTGTGTTCCTTTTCCTTCTATTTCTGTGGGTTTTTAAAACTAAAAATCTTTAGAAGTGATGTAACTCTACTAAATCCTCAGTTCACTAGGGAATTCTTTACTAACTAGAATCTTCCTTTGTCTTGTCCTGAGTTGTAGGTGCTTACAAAGCAAGTTTCTATCAGGTTATTTAAAGAAATCAAACCGTTTTCAGGATATGACCCAGGGTCATTTATTTTCGTAAACCAGTCTCTTGTTCGTCATTTTCTTCAGTATCCCATAGTAGAGATTAATGTTAAAATTGATGATCCTGAGGAACAACATGTAAAGTTGTCA
Source organism: Eumetopias jubatus (assembly GCF_037043125.1). NCBI lineage: Eukaryota > Metazoa > Chordata > Mammalia > Carnivora > Otariidae > Eumetopias > Eumetopias jubatus. Next base: position 99,640,383 of record NW_028274813.1, read on the forward strand.
AAGATTTAATATAGGTTACCAGCCAGAGAGAAGCATACCAGTAGAATTTTCAACAGCTGACATTGAAAAAACAGTCTTCTTCACTTAGTTTCTTTATAAACATAAATATTAAAATATACTCTCCAAACATCATGAAAAGACTATAATTGAACTTTTTGAAAATTCAGGCTATGATTTCCTAATTCATGGTAGCAAACTCTGTTGGTCTAGTTTTGCTTGTTTATAGAGTTTTATAGGTAAACAGCTACACTTGTTCATTTCTGTATTGTCTGTGTCTTCTTTCACACCACAAAGATTAAATCGAGTAGTTACAGTAGAGATCATACTGCCTAAAGAGCCAACAATATTTACCATTTAGCCCTTTCCAGAATGTGTTTGCAAAACTCTTTGTTTGCAAAACTCTTGATCTAATTAATGATCTAGCACATGGATAACTACTTCTTTAGTTATGTAAGGTTATTCCCAGAATCTCTGGCTATTACTGGCATTCTAATATAGTAACTCTCTATATAGAAAGTTGGCAATTTAAAATTCATATCTTCCCGTATCTAGAAAATTACTTGTTTTAAATCATTAAGCTTAAACATGCAAAATCTGTAAATACATGAGAAACTGATAGAAACTAGGGATTAGACTATAAAAATGAATCCCTGGAATAGTTTTGTTTTTTTAAGTGCCATTTGTTTAGAACTTTATGACTGTTTATATTTATAAATTTGGCTGACTTTAGACTAAAAAGAGAAAATATAATAATCTGGGATGCAGAATAAAGAATGTGAATGGAGCTAATATCAGTTTCCCAGATACGTTAACATGTACTTGCATGTGTTTAAAAAATGCGCAAGGTTAAAAGTGTTTTCTCTTAAAATAAGTTTTATCCATTAAAATGAATGAATGTCATTACAATATAGAAGCAAAGCAAAAAAAATAGTTTGTTTTCTTCCCTTATATGTTTATATAAAATAACTTCTTTGTGCCTAGCATTTGCTGAGGTGTTTAATTTTTAAAGCTTTATTCCCATCCATTTCCCATTATTCTCTTTAAAATAGCTGCTATAAAGAAGGTATACAAGATAATGTTAAAATTGCCTTTTTCCTTGGATGATATTTGAATTTGGAGGCATTGTAATAAGCACTGAGATTTGTGGGGTTATGGTTTCTTGATTTATTTATCATTACATCATTTTATTTTTTATAATTTATAAAAGTAATTTTATTACTAATTTATAGATGTTTATAATATTAATACTAGATTGTTTTTTCTACATTAAGAAATAACCAATTATTCAATTATTTCCAGTGGTCTTTTTGTGTTCTGTGTTTCCAGGCGGGCACATGAACGGCCCCCACCCCATCCACATAGGATGCACCCAAATTATGGTCATGGGCATCATATTCATGTGCCTCAGACTATGTCCTCACATCCTCGACAGGCTCCTGAGAGATCTGCCTGGTCAGTATCTTGTTTATTTCAAAGTTACGCTCAGCAGTCTGGTAGAAATGTCAGAACAGATGCTTTGTAGTGGGATGCCATGCAGAAGGGTGATGAGAAACTGAATTCCAGCTTATCTGTGAGGCACTGTCTCTGGGCAAGTTATAGAAACCTGCAGTGGGAAGAGGAACTTGAGTTCTGGGGCAGAGAACCATGTCAAACAGAAGTAGAGCTTTTTGTTTTTCAGGGATATCTGCCATCAAAGTTAAATCCCTAAATGGATCTTTCACAACTTCCTTATCCACTCCCCCACCTTTGTACTCAAATTTGCTTTACCACTCCTAACCCCTGTTTATTGACAAGGGAAATCGAGCCTGTGTCCTAGACATGTGGTCTTTTTTAAAGAAATGGAAGCATTTGCATTAATTTTTCTTTCCGAATCCATTGTCTGTAGGTAGAGATTGAGACCTTGATCCACAATGACATCATGAGGCAAAACATAAAATGAGAATAAGTAAATGAAAATTTGGCATTTACCAATTAACTCTTTCTAAAAATTTTGTTTACCCTTACTTTATAAGGTATAGAAGTGTTTGTTCTTCTAATTATCTTGATGCCAACAACCCACAGACACTATCCAACAAACAGAAGCCCTGGGAGCATCTGTAACATTCATATAAACCAGAAAATGAAACTATTTTTTATGATCCTCAAGTAGAATCAGACTTTTAGATTGGAAGGAACCTTAAGGGTCATTTATCATATTTCCTTCCTTTGTAGGATGTGAAACTGAGTACAGATGCTTTGCTTCTCATGGTCACAAAATTGAATTTTTGAGTTTTAAATGCTGAAATGAATTTGAAATTATTAATTAAATATTTGGAGCTAAATTATCTTTTTCTCAGCTGTGCCAATTAAGAAACTTTGTATTACTTTTAAAAATGTAAATATACTCCCCCATTTCTGTTGATAATAAAGACACTATAAGGATGGCTAAAAGGTAGCCATCCTTTGTCATCCTTTGTTTTCATCCTTTGTCAGGGAACTGGGAATTGAAGCTGGAGTAACTGCAGCTACTTATACGCCTGGAGCACTGCATCCTCACTTGGCCCATTACCATGCACCACCACGACTTCATCACTTACAATTGGGAGCTCTTCCTTTAATGGTAAAATAGAAAAATTTCAAAATTCTGATATAGTCTCCTAAAAGTATTCTTCCTTTTCTAAATTAAATATTTTATTGGAAAATTTTTAAATGTTATTAATTGTTATGGGTGTTTTAATGGAATTTGAGAATTATTATTTATTAGATTGAAACTGTGCTATAAAAAGATATATTAAAGTCTATATATATTTGCATTGTGAAATGTACTCTTCTTAATATAAAAAATGATAGTTTTTTCTTTTATACCAAGATGACAATCTTGATCCACTATGACTAGAACATATGCTTTATTTTGTCAAAGCTACTAATAGGTCTGTTCTGTTGCATTCATCCTTTATTTTTTGATCTGCAGGACTATACTGATTCTCTGTCTTATTTGAACAGATTCAGATCTTGTTGATACCTGTTTGAATTCTAAAGAACAAGTTCAGCAAAAATATGAGTTCACTATTCATAATACCTACTAGTTATAAAAGTGGTACGGAGTAAGGAAGTTTTTTCATCTTGTGGGAGTAAAGACCTTGCAGGAATGGTTTCCAAGATGCTTTATTATACCTGCAACTTAGGCTTTGGAATTGAGAATGGTACTCTTAAACAGTGTTTATAGCATGTCAGGAGCTGTCAAATAGCAAAAGCACAAGGAACTCCAAGTAAGTTGGTATTTGTAGGTCTTAGGGATGGGGGTTACTCAGCAATAAGATATAAAGCTGCCCTCCCAAGAAACCGGGACTCAGGAACAAAGTAGACAGAGGGAAGGTTACAGGGCAAGTGCAGGTTTAAATAATTTGAGGGGCAAGAGTTCCTTTCTTATTTTTTATTTTCCTTAGAGATGTGTAGGAGATTAGGTTATCTGCTGAGAGCTTGGCAGTATTGATTTTGATTGTAAGTTGTAGATATTTGAATAGTAGGCTATTTGAAGGTTAAAAGTTATTGCTTATTTTAAATTCTTTTCTACATACAAATTGTCTTTTAAAGCTATAAACTTGTTAGAAGTATGTTGTGGAAGTATTCAGTGGAAGCTGACTAAAAAATAATGTTGGAGATTTATTTATAATGATGGAGGAATGGTGCTCTATCCCAGAATCTCCCTTTCCTAATACAGTCTACTGTTGTTATGTACAACAGTTACATGTTATAAAGTTGTGCAAACACTAAGTAAATATAGAGCCATTATTCTTTTTTTTTTGTTTTTTAAAGATTTTATTGAGAGAGAGAGCATGAGAAGGGGGGAGAGTCAGAGGGAGAAGCAGACTCCCTGCTGAGCAGGGAGCCCGATGCAAGACTCGATCCTGAGACTCCAGGATCATGACCTGAGCCAAAGGCAGTTGCTTAACCAGCTGAGCCACCCAGGTGTCCTAGAGCCATTATTCTTGCAGTAAATATAGGGTTAGGTTACTGCAAGCCTCTGGTCACCGTGTTTATCTGGTCACAACAGCCAGTCAGTACATAACCTTGTTTTGATGTCTGTTTCAGTTTAAAGATACCTTATTTGATATGTTATGTATTACTGAGTCACAAACATTGAGCTCATGGCCAATAAAACTCATACCTGAATGAAGCTTATCTACACACATTTTATCCATAAGGCATATCATAGCCTTCTAGCACTTAGGAACACTATCCCCCAGCACTTGAGTTTGGTGGCCACTTTAAAAACAAAGTCACCAATAAAAAGCACAAAAATGGAAACCTAGATAGCTGGCACTTAAATAGATCACAAAAAAGACCCTTGTTTATAGTATAAGAGCTGAAGCAAGAAGGCAGAGCCTTGTTCTACATGTCAGGCATCTTAAATTTTTTTTCTCCTGTGTATGTGCCCGTGAGTGATTGAGAAGGCACAGGTATTGATTTTGGAGTTATAATTTTTATCAAGTAGGCAAATTCATGAATAATGAAGATTGAGTATGCCTAACACAAAATTAGAAAACACTATAAAACTTTCACCAACAGAACGAAACATAAAAAGGAGCCAGAGTACCTTTGGCTATTAGGAAGTTAGAGGAAGGGAAATAAGTTTTGTAGGAAAGTTCTGTGCATTTTTATTTCATAATATGGTTTAATAAAGTTCTCTGAAAGTGACAAAATCTTAGGAAAATTTTACTCTTTATAGACTACCAAGAGCATCATTATTAACTTTGGGTATTTTCTATTTAGGATTCTTTGTGCAAAATAAATCAAGTAGAAGAAACCTGTTATCTCATGGAACAGCAATTCTTTTTTTTTTTTTTTTTGCTTGTATTTTAATAGTTATTCTGTGAGATTATATTTGAAGAGAAACCTAACCCTTTACAGAGTGCTTACTTGGAAACTTATTGAAGTTGAATTTTGTGAGTAGCTGAATGGAGAGAATGGAGTCTCAGTTATTTATGTGTTAAAACTCAAGCCTACTCTTACTTGATTTAGCCTGTGTCTTCTATTAAAATAGGTTCCTGACATGGCAGGCTATCCTCATATTCGTTACATTTCATCAGGATTGGATGGAACATCATTCAGAGGTCCTTTCAGGGGCAATTTTGAGGTGTGTAATACAATTAATGAAGATATTTGCCACAGTTATTTTTAATGTAGAGAGAGAATATATGTATTATTAGTATTCACAGTTGAGTAGGATTGCTGCACTGGCTGGAGATCAGAAGGCAGCACGATGTCTGAATTTTTGATACTGCTTCTGGGGGTTATCACAGAAAGGTTTATAGACAATATTAATCTTAGTATCAAAGTTATTCAAGTATTTTAAGATGAGTAAATGAAAACATCTAATATAAAAGAATAAAGAAATTTTTAAAATCAATATAAATATCAGATAAAGAACTATACCATTAAATGTACAGGGAAAATCTCAATTGCTTTTGACTAAGCTTATTTTTAGAGAAACATTACTGGACAAAAGAAACCTTAGTAATTCAGTTCATAGCTAACTATGTTTTTTGAATTTTCAGGAAGACCAAATCATTTGAATATGATTTGAAGTTTTGTTTTGTTTCTTCATGTCAGTTTGGAAGTTGGAGTCAGAGGGACTTTGAACTATCCTTTGATTTGTTTCCCTATTTCACTTAAAGATTTCATCTTCTCCACGCATACATACTGACTTTTATAGCACCATGTAGTAATATGGTGTCCTAATCTGTAAGCATAACTTTGCCATACTACTGCATTGGCTGAGGAAAGAATTATAAACATTTGCCTTATCATATATGGCTTTTGTATTTACATTGAGGCTTATAAATATGGAACTTTACTGCTTTTACAATATTAACAGTGCTGTTCAAGAAATAATCATGCTGGCTTTTGATACTAATTATTCTTTACCTTCAGGAACTGATTCATTTGGAAGAAAGATTAGGAAATGTGAATCGTGGTGCATCACAGGGGACAATTGAAAGATGTACATATCCACATAAATACAAAAAGGTAAGAATTTATCCTATGAAATGTCTATGTTATTGTTGAAGTGCATAAGATTGAATATTATGGACCTTTTTTGAGATTGTGGAGTCTAGCAACTACATTATTTATTACTAAAACAACACATGTCATAGTTTTGTTTTGTTTTGTTCTTTTAATAATTGAAGGTCTAAAAAAAATACTTGAAATTTCTTACCCTGCCGACCCCCGTCTTCCTTCCCAGAAGAAAAATCATAGTTAACGCTTTTGTAGGTAATCTTCCAGATATTTTTATGCATTTACAGTAATGTGCATTAGTATGCATTTTTTCTTTCCCTTTCAAAAGTAACACAAAGGGGATGATATGCACACAATTTTGCACATTTTCTTTTCTTCTTCTTTCTGCACTCACAGGTCACCCATTTAATAGTATATACAAAATTTCATCATATGGCAGTACCATAATTTAACTAGCAGTTTATTTGGACATTTAATTGATCTACATTTCTTATATTCTACCCTCAATTCCTTATGTTGTAGTATAGTATATCTAGAAGTTAAGGAGCAGACATGTTAAGTAAGTTTCTTTCAACAAACAACAATGTCCTCTGCTACACAGAGGATAATAAAAGTATGAAAATTATTGTTCTTTGTATTTTATCTGTTTTCTAAGACTATCCACTAAATTTAAATCCTTTCAACTATCTAAGCTAAAGACTATAATTAGCATTAATTTATTTGGGTATTATTTGAAATAGTCATTAGTAAAGTAAAGTTCATGTAGCTATTCTCATGACGGGACAAAAATAGAGTTTATATCATGTATCATTCCTAATTGTGGATTAAAAATAATAGAAACTAATGAATTAAAACTAATGAATTTCTATTACATTTGATTTTGCTTTTGATGCTATTTAAGGGTCTTAAAAGAACAGTTGGTGGTAGTCACTTAATTCATCCATGAAATTCATGACAGCCGTACCTGGGAAATAAGTTGTGGGTGTGAATGTGTGGTTTTGTTTTGTTTTTGTTTTTCAAATAAACGCAGACTTTACTCAGTTGTTCAATAATGTCATCTCTACTAATAAGGTAACAACTGATTGGTTCTCACAGAGGAAACTGCACTGCAAACAAGATGGGGAAGAAGGGACTGAGGAAGACACAGAGGAAAAATGTACTATCTGTTTGTCTATTTTAGAGGAAGGTGAAGATGTGAGGTAACTAGACATTAATTATCTAAAATCTGTTGTCAAAACTATACAAGAGATTTTATTTGAAAATAGACTACAAACCAAAGATTACTCCTGGCATACCCTGTTACCAATATCTGACATGCAGAATTGCCTTTTTACAGTAAGTGAAAGAATAGAAAGATGAGCCTTTGTATTACCAACAAAGGGGTTGGTAATGGGGAAATATACTGCCCATTTTAGAGGCACACCAAGATTTGGCCAGGAAAATATATCTTGCAGAAAGGAGAATTTGGAGGCTTCAGAGCCTAAGATAGTTATATTAATGTATTCTTCAAAGCTTAAAGAGAGCCCATCCTCATTAGCTCCATACAGTTTATCTTATAGCATCTTTTATAAAATAGTTTTGCCCTAAAATTTCCTCTCAACTTATAGGACTCTTCTTGCAACTTTGTGATTTAGAAATGTTACCTATGCTCATCCGCTGTTAATTTTAGGCATTTTCTTTTTTTTTTCTCTCTCTGTTTTTCTTTCAAGAGTGAGTGAGTGAGGGGAGGGGCACAGGGAGAGGGAGAGAGAGAATCTCAAGCAGGCTCCACACCCAGCGAGGAGCCCAACATAGGGCTCATTACCACTGAGCCTGAGATGATGACCTGAGCTGAAATCAAGAGTCAGATGCTTAACTTACTGAGCTACCCAGGCGCCCCAGGCATTTTCTTTTTATAATCTCTTAAGTAATTGTTTTATTTTTATTCTGTTTTTTCTTAATGTAACATAACCCCATATGAAACAAGGTCTATAGCATATGTAACAGAACTACATGATGATTTTGTAGCCCTAACATGTAACATGGATAACTTTTTCATATTTCTTCAGTTGGCTGAGAGAGAGAGAAATTATGCATAGTTGGCTACTGTACCACATATAAGGCAATTTCAAACACATTTTAAGATTTTATTGAGAGAGAGAAAGAGAGAGAGAGCGTGAGCACACGAGCGGGGGAGAGAGGGAGAGGGAGAAGCAGAGAGTGTGAGCACATGAGAGGGGGAGGGAAGGGGAGGGAGAAACAGACTCTCCACTGATCAGGGAGCCTGATGCAGGACCCGATCCCAGGACCCTGGGATCATGACCTGAGCTGAAGGCAGATGCTTAACCAACTGAGCCACCTAGGAGCCCCTAAGGTTATTTCAGAACACTGTATTTCCAAAGAAGGTTTATAAATATGGAAGGTAATTGTTTTTACAGCATTGACAGTCTTGTTCATATGGTAATTGGAACACCTCTTTTTAGCTACTAATTTTACAAAATGTTAGAAGTCTGACAATGTATGACAATTCTTAACAGTAGATGGAAGTAGAAATGGACACTTAAATCAGTAACTTTTATCTCACTGTTCATTTAGATTTAATATTATCCTGTATTGCCTGGAAGCATTATTTCTCAATTTCTAATTGATAGCCCAGGGTAGTATAGTGAAGTAAACATCTTCTTTTAACCTACTTTTATTTCTTCCATTAATTTTTTATTGAGATATAGTTAACATATAACATTGTATTTATTTCATTGTATTACAACATGGCTTGACAATACAAATATATTCCAAAATGGATTGACCTACCTTTAAAAGAGTAGCATGGTATTAAGTGGATTTAACAATATTATCGAAAACAACATTAACCTTTAATCAGTCATGTACTCAAGTTTAATATATAAAGATTCTCTAGATAAAAAATAATACTGCATATTAAGACATTCCTTAATTAGTATGATACTTACTGTAACATGAGTGCAAATGTTTTTGAGGGAGAATTAAATGAAATACATTCTTAAATGCTGAATAAATGTAGTGATTTGACATTAAAAATATATTTGCAGTATTATGTAACAGGGAACATACTGCCAACTTCATTAGAAACCAGACCGGGATAATTGCCAGTGTAATTGTCATTCTTAAAATTCCTAAGATTTTATGTAATTTGGTTCCATAGCTGTGACAGTTAATTATCATGGTCATTTATACATTATATTGCCCAAAGTAGTAATTTAATATAGGTGTAACTTGTTAGAGAATTGGGTATGTGTTTTGTTTGTTTGTTTTGTTTATATGGAAGGGAAAGAGCTAGTAACTTCAAAACACTGCTGAATTATTACATGTTATCATTTATTTAAAAGTAAATGCCACGTGCAGTTGTCATGAAATTCACTTTTGCAATTTTTGCTTTTTGTTTTGTTTGCCCATAATAGGCGCCTTCCCTGTATGCACCTTTTCCACCAAGTGTGTGTTGACCAGTGGTTGATTACCAATAAGAAGTGCCCCATATGCAGAGTGGACATTGAAGCCCAGCTGCCAAGTGAAAGTTGACACCATGTTTCAGAACTCTTGCCCTCCCTCTCATTCCCATCCTCCTGGTACTGCAGTCAACCAAAGATGGCGTGACTTACCTGCGCAGATTTGGAAGCCTTGAACTTAGAGTGCGGCTCTGCTATATGGTACAACTAATGCTAGACCTACAGTTTATGTATACAGTTGAGTTTGATGTATTTATAAAAGCTTTTTTTTCTAGATTTGACATTTTTCCTGTATCATTTTACTGTATTTTTGCATGGTTCCTTGTATTGCATTTCTTTGCACATATTATGGGCTTGTGACCCTAAACTTGCAGGCAAGATTAGCTGCTTTAGTAAGTAGAATTTTGTGGTCTTTTTGTTTTTTACATAGTACCAGGTCTTGAGAATTATGAATTTTTTTATCCATTACTAACCTTTAATTTAATCAATCATGTACTTTAGTTTAATGTATAAAGATCCTCTAGAAAATGATAATATTGTGTATTAAGACATTCCTTAATTAGGACAAAATGGCTGCTGTATATTTACAATATGGAGTTCTGAGTTAAATACCATCCTTAATACTGGGAACAGAATACAAACCATATTCAATCAGATGCAGGTGGTATTCACATCACCAGAGTGATCAATAGAAATTTTCTTGGTGTATCCTTTTCCTTTCAGCACAATGCAGATAGAGTTGAATATTGATACCATACATTTAGACTGCTGTTCTGATTGTATTTATCTTTTTCCTACATCATTTAGAACTTTTATTTCCCTGAGTCAGTTTTTGCTGCTGTGAAACAGCTCTGATGAACACTAAATATTAATTTCAATTAGCTGGATTGTACATACTTGCAGATTTAACAAAATTTTAGGGAAATTGAAGACGACATGTAGAATTTTGTTCAGTCTTCTGCTAAGCACGTATAGCAAGGATATCTGCTTAACATTGATTTTGTAATAAACACATTCAGTCAGGATTTAGAATTGCAGTCATTGGCAGGTATCTCTGCATTCATAGAATTTCTTGAGGTCCCAGGATCACTTTTAAGGGATTTTATTAGTTTAAAGATAAATAAAGTCAGCTGAATCTACATGTCTCTTGTTTTATTTCTCTTTAAACTTGAAAACAGTAAATCTGCACATACTGTGAGGCACAAATTATACTGTCAACCTACTGTTGCTCTGGTTTTAGACTCCCACTTCATACATTACCAAGAGTCGATCACTGATTTAAAATTTTTAATTTCTATAGTTAAGATTTACTGCATAATATAGAATATAAAGTTAAGTTAACATACTAACATTTCTCCTTTGGAGAAAGTTTTAATCCACTTCAGGATGCATATTATCAAGATACTTTCATATACAGGATAGCCTAATTTTATTTGTCTAAATATGCTTAACATGCCCCAGATTGCAAATGCATCAGTCAGTAATGTCACTGTCTGTATGTGGAAGACATGTTCCCATGGATCATATGTGAAGATGTCAATAAGCTTGCATTAAGCCACCTGCTTTGTAAGTGGATTGATTAATAAATAACTTATATTTCTATTGTCTTTGTGTTTAATAATTAGTTTTATAAAACAGTTTATCAAACATCTTGGAATTCAAAAATAGTGATCTCAAGTTGACATTTGCAGAATTTTCATGTTCATTCAGTTATGGCTACTTGCTTTTTTTTTTTGTATTAGTAAATATAACACTGTAGTAATTGTCAGTATCAACATGCTTCAAAATAGTTACGTGTAGAGATGGAGGATGGACTATGGTTAAGAAATTTGATGTAAAGTAACATTTTTTAAAAAGAATACTTGATGATTGGGCTGCAGTTGTAGAAGGGCAGAGGAGGGAGACAGAGAAAGAGTGACCATGGCCCATGCCTGCCATCTTACTGGGGAAAGGAGCAAGTAGCCTGTCTTCAAGTAGCCTGTGATGGGTGTAGGACTTTTGCACTGGAAAAGCCAGGGTCCCTGTCAAGGGTGGAAGTATATATGGGGAGAATTCTGTACAATGGAGTACTCTTGATATTCCTCAAAACACAAGAAGAACAGATAGATTTCTCTATTTTTTAATATTACATCAGATTAATATTACAGCACGACTACCTGTTGACCTGTTTCATAATTGCTACTGATTTTTTTTATGTAGATAAAGCCTTATTTCTCTAAAATTTATTTAATACAAATATTTGTGGCATAAACCTGGATTGTTAATGCAGGAGCTTAGTAAGCAACTGTAATTAGTTACAGAAAATGTGATTAGTAATGAACCAAGTACAGAAGATAATAATTTTTAATATTTTAACTTTTGTGCTTTGTTTTGGTGTCTTCCATATCCTGCTGCATCTTATGTCAAAATGAAAATTTCAGTGATAGCTGTCCAAATACTTTAGAACTAAAATTCTTTTGTCAGAAAATCCTTATTTTTATTGTTGTTAATATGCAAGTGATAAACTGATATTTGAAACATTTTTCTTACTCTGGTGACTTTATTTTAGCTGCTAACATGCTTCATCATTTGAACCACAACAATATAAAATGGCATTTATAACAACAGACTCAACATTTCAATATTAGTATTTCATAAATGGGAATAGTTTAATTCTGCAGAAAATGCATCCTGATTTCGAACTTACCTTCCAACTCCTGAAAACACAGTGAATTTTCTTCTTCAAGAAGAACATGCCGGCACTGTTGGTAGAGCATGTGACTCTTCATCTCGGGGTTGTTAAGTTTGAGCCCTACCTTGGGTATAGAGATTACTTAAAAATAAAATCTTAAAAAAAAAAAAAAGACAATATCACAATATTAGATATGTCAAGGTTGAAATACCTTCTCTCAGTTATAGATTCAATCATCTTCTTGAATTAAGACTACAGTTGACCCTTGAACATGGGTTTGAACTGTATGGGTCCACTTATATATGGACTTTTTTTAATAAGTACAGTATAGTAAATGTATTTCCTATATTTTTTTAAATTTTTATTTATTGTCTTTATGATATTCTTAACATTTTCTGTAGCTTACTTTATTGTAATACAGTATATAATACATACGATGTACAAAACATGTTACGTCTACGTAGTTGATAAGGCTTCTGGTCCACAGTAGGTTATTAAGTTTTGGGGGAGTGAAATGTTACATATGGATTTTCGGCTGCGTGGTTGGTGTCCTAACTCCCCCATATTGTTCAAAGATCAACTATATGTCCAAAACAACTATTTCTTTTTAATACTGAATGGGGGGGCTTGAACTCATGACCCTGAGATCAAGACCTGAGCTGAGATCGAGAACTGGATGCTTACCCACTGAGCCGCCCAGGCGCCCTAAAACTATTTCTTACTAAGAAAAATAAATGTTACCTATTTTGTGGTTGGACCTACTGGGCACAATATCCTCTGTACAAATTTACAGACCACACAAATGATTTCTGTAGTTGTGGAAAGAATATAGGTTTTGGTGTCAGGCAGACAAGGGCTTTGAATTGTGCAGCTTTGAACTTAAACTTTCTGAGCCTCATCTGTCTCATCTATAAGAATAGGTTGTTATTAGAATTAAATGAGGTAACAAGTGCAAAGAGCTTTGCATGTAGTACATACTTAAGAGTAGAAGTTCAGTCATGCTGTTAAATATTAAATGCTAAAACTTTGGCGGTTCCTGCATAAAATTGAAAAAAAGAAGAAGAGAAGAAGCTCTACCAATGCTCACTGCATTTCACCCCACCACCCAAAACAACTACCCTTGCCCTTGATAACAAATGGTAGCATAGCATGGTGCTGAACCACAGATCAGTGTTTGTCGCTAATCCTTCTCTTCTGAGTCCAAGGAGATAATTACTAGGTAAGAAAGAACACTCCTCTTCAGCCCTTCTTTGATGGATTGGACTTTTTCTTCTGCTAGAGGGCTGGAGGATTTCCAGCACATTTGCCTTCTTCCCTTGCCTTGCAGTCACAACAGGGACATAGTTAGTTGCCCATCAGTACCATCCAATGCTATATTTTAGGCAGCAATTGCCAGTGGATCAGAATTGGCAAAGGATATGAAACCATTTGTGTTCTCTGATCTAAAGGAAAATTTTATGGAGAAATTAACAACTAGAACTTATCATTCTCCCCTAATTTTTTCCTCACCAAATTGTGCTATGCAGGGACCTGGTCCCTGTTAAGGGTTAATTAAGCACATACCACTGAGCTGCCTATATTGTTAGCTTCTGGGCTTATTTTTAGGCTAATAGCTATTACTGAGAGAGCATGTGGAAGGTATGGGTTTCTAGGAGATGCTTTTGATTAGCCCAGACAAATTGTGTGTCTCTTTCAATTCTTTATCCTCACTACAGAAAATGAACTGGATTCACTAGATACTAATTTTCATTGTGAGCTCTGCTGAATCTTGAATATGAACTTCTAAATCATTTTTGCTTTAGGTGGTAATATTCAGTATGTATATGGGGGAAAGCTTTGGGAAGTGTGGAATTCTGCAGATTATCACTGGTACATTGTGCTCTGTAAAGGAAGAATTTGACTTTTTCCACTGCCTGTGTGGCTGGTAGTGCAACTCAAGACACTCAGGTTTTCCAATCTGGCCTGCCCTTACCCCCCTTTCATATGTGGAAATTCTTCCTTAATATGGGATGCCCCAAACTCGCTATCCCAGGGATTCTGTCCTTTAGATTTTCAAGAGCTTTCGTAAAAGGAGTGTTGGACAAGGGAATTGGAAGAGATGTGGCAAGTCTCCCATCCACTGCATCCTGACCTTCCTTTAAAAAGGAATGAATGTCTTTCACTGAACTGCTATCTAGTTACCATGCTATTAGCATTTGCTCAGAGAATAAGTTGTTATAGTGTACCTGGTTTCCTAGAACGTCACTATTAGCCACACACGCCCCAGAGTTTTGTATTATCTATTGCTGTGAAATAATTATTTATTGATTTGTAACTCTAGAACTTAGTGGCTTAAACATTAAACATCTTAGTTTCTGTGGGTCCAGAATTTGGAAGCAGCTTAGCCTGGTGCTTCTGGCTCAGGGTCTCTCATGAGGTTACAGTCAAGATGATAGCTGGGGCCCTCAGTCATCTGAAGCCTTTACTTGGTCTGGATGATCTGCTTCTAAGCTCACTCACATGGCTGTTGATAGCTTTGGTTCCCTATTGGCTATTGGCCAAGAGACCTCTCCTCCCCCTATCAACAGCCATGTGAATGAGCCATTTTGGCGATAATCCAGATTGAGGGGGAGGGGAGATAGCTACCTCTGTTAGAAGTGGCAGGAAAAAAAAATGGCTATCTTTAATCTACCACAGTTAGGTAAAACAAACCCTTTTGCTTTCTTAGAATTACTATTACGAACTTCCTGAACTCATTAGTTTTTTCCCTCCTAAACGAAAATTTAGTATATGGGAAAGCCATGTGTGCAAAATGATGTTATGTTCTCAAGCATAATCAGGGGAATCAGTAGTGGAAGAACTTTAACTTCTCTATGCTGATATTTGAGTAAAAGAAATTTATGGGGGGACATCTGTGTGGCTCAGTGAGTTAAGCATCTGCCTTTGGCTCAGGTCATGATCCCAGGGCCCTGGGATCGAGCCCCACATTGGGCTCCCTGCTCAGTGCGGAGTCTGCTTCTCCCTCTCCCTCTGCCTGCTGCTCCCCCTGCTTGTGCTCTCTCTGTCAAATAAATAAATAAATTCTTAAAATAAAACCTATGGGATGGAGATAGCTAGGTATTTCTGTAATTTAGAAATTCTTTCAGCAGTATTCTTGATAGATGATTATTATGATGGTTAACTTTATGTGTCAACTTGACTGCACCATGGATGCACCATGGAGTGCCCAAACACTTGGTCAAACATTATTCTGGGTGTGTTTGTTGGTGTGATTCTAGATGAGATTAACATTTGAATATCTGTAGATTGTGTAAAGCAGATTGCCCTCCCTAATGTGGGTGGGCCCTGTCCAATCAGTCGAAGGTCTGAATTAAAAAAAAACAAAACAAAAACCTTGGGGTGCCTGCATGGCTCAGTTAAGCATCTGCCTTCAGCTCAGGTCATGATATTAGGATCCTGGGATCAAGCCCCACGTCAGGCTCGCTGCTCAGTGGGAAGCCTGCTTCTCCCTCTCCCTCTGCTTGGTGCTCTTCCTGCATGTGCTCTCTCGTTATCTCTCTCTCTGTGTCATATAAAATCTTTAAAAAAACAAAAACCAAAAAACCTCACCTTCCATGCCTCCCCCTGCACCCCATGACTAAGGGAAAATTCCTTTTGCCTGATTCATTTTTCTCTTGTCTTTAGACTCAAACTGAGACATGGGCTTTTCCTGGGTCTCTAGCTTACCAGCCTTTGGATTTGGAACTATACTAATGGCTTTCCTGGGTCTCTAGCTTACAGACTGGAGACTGTAGGACTTGTCAGCTTCCATAATTGTGTAAGCCAATACCATATAATTTATCTATGTATGTATCTAGTCATGTGACCATGTGAGCCAATACCATATAACCTTTCTTCCTTTCCTTTCCTTTTCCTTTTCCCATTCCTTTCCTTCTCTCTCTTCCCTCCCTCCACTCCTTTTTTCCCCCTCCTCTCTCTCTCTCTCTCCCTCTCTTGACTCCTAACTAAAGCAATTAATCATGCTCTGGTTATATTCTTCCAGTGATGATGAGGTCACTACTTATTGAAGAAGCACATTCTTTTATAAACAGTTACAGTTATTCTTTATTATTATTATTATTATTATTGGTAGATGTTCCTATAACTTCTTCTACATTCTAGAGCAATGCAAAAATAAATCTGGTGTCTTCCTATATGCTAACTCTTCAGATATAGAAAACTATCTTGAATTTTTTAGGTCTTCCCCAAGTGAAATATCCTTAGTACCCTTGACTTTGTTTAACCTGGATCTTAAGCATCTTAGCTATTCTTGTCACCATTTTCTGGATACTTCTAGTTTATTAATGTTCCTCAAAGTATGATACCTATAAATAATCATTACTCCAGAATGGTGTATTTTCTAAGGGAGCACAGGTTTCCTAGGATGAGTGTGCAAATAGAAGGAATAAGAATGGAGGGGCACCTGGCTGGCTTAGTTGGTGAAGCATGCAACTCTTGATCTCGGTGTCATGAGTTTGAGCCCCATGTTGGGTGTAGAGATTACTTTAAAGATCTTAAAAAAAAAAAAAAAAGAATTGGAAATGGATTACAAACTGAAGGAAAATGAGACACAGTCTTCACTCTCATCATCTATGTGAGACAGGGACTGGCTCTCATGTCTAAGTAGGCCTGCACACCCCCAGGAGCAGGTTAGTCCAGGATTGGGGCTGTTACTGAAAAGTCAACTTGATAGTCCAACTGGGACACTTCATTCTGCAGCTCCTCAGTATTCTACCAAAGCTGATAGGATATGATACAAAAATTAGAGTTCCTCACAATATTTATCTGCTGTAATAGAGAATAGGAAATGCATAAATAATTGAACAGCATAATTTTACAACTCTTGAGTCAATGATTTATTATCCTCAACAGAACCTGTACCTTTTCATTTTCTAAGGATGAGTTAATTATATTTTCATCCTTTCATGTACCTTATCTCTATATTTTAAACACCATGAGGGCAGGGACCCAGTTTTTATGCCTTTTTTCCCATCTAAGTAGCAATGCCTTGCTTATAGAAGGCATTAAATTTATTTAAAAACAAAGGGTGTGCCTGGTTGGCTCAGTCAGTTGGGCGACTGACTCTTGGTTTCAGCTCAGGTCATGATCTCAGGGTCACGTGATCGCCCCCCCCATCCCATCAGGCTCCATGCTCAGTGGGGAGTTTGCTTGAGATTCTCTTCCTCTTCCTCTCCCTTTGGTCCTTCCCTGTTTGGGTGCACTCTCTCCCTCTCTCAAATAAATAAATCTTAAACAACAACAACAAACTTGGATAATTCACAAGCTTGAGGTCCAGATTTTAAAGAATCATTTTGGGTGGAGGCCCATGGAGGCACTAGAAAGGTTTGTTTCTACCTCTCTGGGTTGTCTTGCTTCTGAGCAAGTTTACAGGCCCTAGACTGGGACATATCCATGCACTCTGTTCAGCTAGTAATAAGTTACCTGGTTACCTGCATGGGATAGATAATGCTGACCTATTGGTTAAGGTGAAAGATGTCAAGATGGATGCAAGCAAGGCAGAGGAAAAGGCTTTCTTTTTGTAAGAAAAATGACTGACCTACCTTTCCCCCTCCCAAAGAAATTAGCAATGGAAATTACTATTTTTATCTATAACTTGGTTTGCATAACTTTTGAAAGAAAATTTTAACGTAACCACCCAAAACTTTTA
The DNA here is from genome assembly GCF_037043125.1 of Eumetopias jubatus. Classification (NCBI taxonomy): domain Eukaryota; kingdom Metazoa; phylum Chordata; class Mammalia; order Carnivora; family Otariidae; genus Eumetopias; species Eumetopias jubatus. The sequence continues at coordinate 99,658,201 of NW_028274813.1, forward strand.
TGTTCGTTACTTTACAATTATTTTCCGTCATCATGTTCAGTTATTTGTGAAGGTTCTGTCGTTCCCCCAAAATTGCCTCTCATACCTGCTTCCATTTTTCATTTTTCACACTCATCCAAGTCAAATTTTTGTTACATCTCATCTGGGAAACCTTTAGCTTTCCAATCCACTACAATCCATTCTTCATGCTGCCCAGTGGGTCAGCTTTTGAAAACAAGGCCTGACCAAGTCATTATCCTTCTTAAAAATGTTCCATGATTCCTCATTTTCTGGATCTTTTGTAGCTTTAACATTTCTATGATCCAAATGTGTGAGACTACTTCTGGTTTTTCCACAGATTTTTTTCCCATTGCTCCCACTTCTTGAACACCTTTGCTATCCCAGCCTGCTAAATTCTAACCCTTTTTTCAAAGCTCAGCTCAAATGTTTCCTTTTTAGTAAGGCTTCCTTCATCTACCCGGAATTAGTCTTCTCCTTTGTGCTCAGTCTTTTATAGGTTCTCCCTCTTAAAATAATTTTGTTCCTATATGTCTCCTCCTCATTGTTTTGAACTTGAGGGCGTGGTTCATGCTTTATTCTTCTCTGTTCCCTGCAGTGCCTCGCACAAACTGACATTTTAATGTTAATATAGCAAAATATATTTTGTCTTCTAGCTAGTTGAGAGAAAAGAAGAAATCAGAAAGAGGTAGGCAGAAATGGATGGGGGTGGGTAAGAGAAATGGGGTAAGGGCAACTGAGGGAGAGAACATGGGAGTATATTAGGAAGATTGCTGGGTTCTGATAAAAATCTTCTGGTGAAAAATGATAATTTGTCTATTCACAGATGATATATAAATTATATATTACATAGATTATGATGATATATAAATTAAACCAGGCCCTTGATGCCCTGTGGTCTGGAATAATGGCAGCTGAAACTCACCAAGGATGGAAGTTGGAAAAGCATTCTTTAAGGATGCAGAAACCATGAACGTGAGCTGAGCTTTTGGACTTGTCTTATATACTAGTAGGTAACCCAAATGAGTCCTAATAAAAATTCAACAATAAATAAGCACCTTATTTATTCTAGACACTAGAGATAGAATAGTGCACAAAACAAATACCCCTGCCTTCATGGAGCTTACATTCTAGTGCATTTATTCAAATTAAGTAGCCCCTGGGTTAAGCTTCAGATGGTCCTAGTGGCCTGCCTTTGGGACTTCTAGAAGGGCTGTTAGGTTTCCAGCCTCGAACTGACCTAAGGCAATTTTTCCTGCCTGAAGTTCTTAAGTTCTGCAACAGTGGCTATCTGTGAAGTATCCCCAATGGGGGAAGGTCCTGGAAATCTGAGAAAAAGAATCCCAAGGCCAGGAGAAAAGGGGAGTATGTACCTGAATAAGAAATTGGAAGCGAGGAGTGTCTGACAAACAGCAAGCAAGTCTTTGACCATTCAGAACAGTCCTGATAGCCAAGACTGCAAGTCCCTACCCCAAACTGGGGAATTTTGGTGTCAGGAAAGAAGAGTTCCCATCTGGCATTCCAGGAACTAAACTAAACATTTGTGTAAGAATCTCAGAATCTCTGTCTCTGACTCCCTTTCCTGGTGTTGGAAGACACTAGGCAACAGCTACCTTGAAGCCCAGTACCTCCTGCCAAGCCAAACCATTCACCTTGTTTCCAGCCATGCCAGTTCAGTACTGGTGGTCCGTGCTTTTGCTTGGGGTGCTCCCTCTCTGCAAACATCTCACTTCACCCTATATCCACTGGAGTTCATATGTACACCTTTTCAAAACAGTACTTGACCAAGAAATTAAAGTGAATTGATCATGTGGAATTTTACCATACTGTAAAGGGCCATTGGCTTTTAAGAAATTTATTTTTGGTTAATTTAATATTTGATTTCCTTCAATGACTGTTTCAAAGTTTTCCCACTCTTTCTGCCAAATGTAAATAGAGTGACAATGGTAAATATAGTGGAAAGAGCACAGGTTTTGGAATCAAACTAGAGTACAAATCCTAGCTTTGAAACTCAGAAGCACTATGATTGCAGCCAAGACATTTAACTGTTCTGAACCCTAGTTTCTTCATCTGTCAAATTGGGATAATACATGATGAATGTTAACTAGACTTATTGTGGTGATCATTTTGCAATATATACAAATATCTAATGTTGTACATACCTGAAACTAATGTTATATGTCAATTACACCTCAATAAAAAATGACAAAACATTTGGGATAATACTACCTACTTTATAAAGATTGTTATGAGGATTCAACAAGAACATTTATGTAAATTAGTATATAGGAAGTGTGATCAATAAATGTTACCTGAGACAGGAGGGAACAGAAATAGAACCAAGAGGCCTAGCTGGCTCAGTCAGTAGAGCTTGTGACTCTTGATCTCCAGGACCCAAGTTCAAGCCTCACACTGGGTGTAGAGATTGCTTAAAAAAAAAAAAAGAAAAAGAAAAAAGAAAAAGAAATATATATGGACCACAATGCATTAAGCAAAAGGTTGAATCAAAAAGTTTATTTGTAAAGTTCCAGGTTAGTTGCAGTGAAGGATACAAAAATATTATTTCCATTTTTAATGAAAGTACAATCTGTCTAATATGGATTAAATTATTCAATGTCGACAATGTCAAGTCAGTTAATAAAAGCACTTTGCCATCCACAACATTCCTGTTTACAAAGCCCTATGAATGCGTGAGGATTGTTACTTTCATAGTTCTAGCTTTTGATATCACAATATTATGACAAGTAAAAATATAATTTTACTCACAACTTCGGTGCACTAAACGTCTATTTTTCCTTCCTCAGGCTTTTTCACTGGATACCTAATTTTCAGTAATCAGTCAATGGATACACTAAGATCTTTCCATGCCACATAGTAGCTGCAATTATTTGGGTTTTACAAAAGAGGAAACAGGTTTAGAAACGTCAGATGCAAGGGCAAGGGCAGAATTTAATTCAGATTACTTAACTTCATTCAAGCCTCATTAGTACCCCAGTAACAGTGGTAAAAAGTGGTAGAACAGAAACGTTGCTCAACTTCTTGGACGGAGGCTGCTATCAGTTGTCATTCCACTACCTCTACTGTGGGCGTTGGACCTTTCCTCTCCCTTTTTCCTTGCCTCTTTTCCGGTCTCCCACCCTTCTGCCCAAGGCTGGATCACACCCTCTTTCTCATTTTAAAATCTTCTACACGTCATAGGGTGATTTATTCGACAAATATTTATTGAATACCGACAATAATACATACCGAAAAATGCGCTAGGTGCCGGTCATAACAATGGAGAGCTTACATGAATCACGAACCACACAAATCACATTTACCTTTTTATTTTCCTCTTCCTGGGAGTCTTAGCTTTTGAGCAAATGCCACAAGTCCCGCTCCTTTAGCACACGTTTGAGTCTCAACCACCTAACAGTGCTGACCCTGAACCGCCCAGAGGCGTCTACTCCCCCACTCAGGCCAACCCAACGTAGACGCCAACTCGAAGTTTCCGGAAGAGGAATAAAGGTCAGAAATGGCAGTTCCAAGGTGTTTCCTAGAACGAACTTCCGCCCAGCTAGTACAAACGTAGAGAGACATTCTTAGGTGAGACCTACTCAAAATTCAAAGAAGGCATCCTACGTCTGAGTCCTCAGTGAGACATTTCATTTTTGTTGATCTTAGAGGCCGAGATTTAAAAATAAAGGGGAAAAAAAAAAGACAGTAGGCGGAAAAAAAATCCAGTTGTCATGACAACCAAACGGGTCTTGAAAATTCAGCCAATCCGCCTGCGGGAATGCCTCCCGCCTAGCCAATAGGAAGAGCGCGCCGTACGTAAGGCCGCCCAATGGGGGCGCGAGCGGCGCGGTATTTGAATCCTGTAACAAGGCGACATTGCGAAGGTCTTTAAGCGGTGCGGGCCGGAGTGCGGAGCTAACGGCGCCGCGGAAGTTTGTGTCCTCCCTCTCCGGTCCGCGTCCCTTCCTGGGCCGGGCTGGCATTCTTGCCTGCCCCTTCCCACATGGCGCTGCTCCGACGCCCGACGGTGAGTGGGCCCGGCCGACCCCCCACACCCGCCAGGCTCTTCGGCCGCGCAGCCGGGTCACCCGCCTCTAGCCTCCCTGTCTCTCCTGCGCAGGGCTTCTTCGTCCCAACGGGTGCCGCTCTCCCCTCCTGCCCGCTTCCCCTGCGCCCCAGCCTGCCGCCTGTCCTCTTTGCCAACCTCTCCCCTCCTCGGATCCGCTCTGGGTTCCCGGTTTCCGCCCTGGCCAGTCCAGGGGTGAGGGAAGTGTAAGGGTGAGGAGAGTGTGGGAAAGCGCCTCGAAGGTGGCACCTGTCAAGTGAGCCTCTCCAGCACTGGACTTGGTGCTCAGTGAGCGATCCCCGAGTGCTCTTTGTTGGAGTGCTATCTAAATAGAGGTGGTTGTAATTTCCGTCCTCTGTTCTCAAACTCCTTGCCAGCTAAGGGATGGGGGATGGGGGATGGGGAGAAGGACTGGAAGAAACTAGGTGGTCGGCTGTCTTCAATGTTTGATTAGGCAACAGTCATGGCTGTTTTTCGGATTTTTCACATTTCATTTTGTGTGAAGTTTCCTATTTATTTCTGCGCTCCAAGTCTTCCAGGTTAAGTTCACTAACCTATGCGTTTATCACTTTAAAAAATTAATTTCTTTAATCAAGTTTAATAAAGATTTTGCATATAATTTGGGACATATGCAAACAGAGGAAAGGGTCCAGATTCATTTGTTTCATCTTTGCAAAAATGGGAGTGTTAATGGTGTTTTGAATGTTTTTTTTCTGTGGTCTTGAATTGTATCTGGGTCTACTTTTCCTTTGCTGGAAAATGGAGGGCCCTGACACACCTGAGTTCCATCCTCCTGACTATAAGCCTAGTTAAAAGCTGCCAGTTTTCCCCTCCAGATGGATTTAAACTTAGATAACCAGGCTTTGACCCATAAGCATTAAAATTTCAAACACTTTTTAAAATTGGCAATTACTGCTGGAAAGATTTGAACAGTGTGCTTTTGAGAATCCTAATAAGTTGAATACATTCGGTATTTAATTCCTATCCTTTTGTGGATCTAAGTTGAACTGACAAGAAATTTTTGTCTAATCTGTCCCATAAAGTTCTTTCATTGTCAAATTCTGTCTATTCGGGGAAGGCTTGAGTTTTCCCCTGCCCCCTCTGTCTATCCTTGTAGATCCATTCAAACCCCCTCTTGGGAGATTTTTTAAGATTAGGACTCACAATTCTCAGGGATCGTACATTCTTTTTTTTTTTTCTCACGAAATGTTTATCACCTCTACAATAAAATAAGCTTTTTTGTATGAATTGCTTTTTCTAGCAAGTTTTGTTTCTAAGCACATTCTGTCAAAAGTAGGTTAAGGTCAACTAATGATTTTTTATTCCATACCATTTCAACTTTCTCTGAATTTGAGAGTAAAACTATTTTACCTGTGAAAACAATTTCCTTTCTAAGTATCTTTAACATAAAAGAGTCCGTGCTATGGCAACCTCATTTTAAAAGGTAGTATCTCTGAAGATCATGTCTATAGGAGCACTTCTTATTTGTAGAATGGCGTGAGAATCAAAGCTAGTTTAGGTTTTAAACATCTGGACCTATTATGGCTTTTTAAATGTTTTAATTGTACTTGTTATTAATCTTCCTAAAGTTTTTATTATAGCGAGAGCTTGCACATGTGGTTGGGGAGGAGCAGAGGGAGAGAGAGAGAGAGAATCTTAAGCAGGCTTCATGCCCAGTGCAGAGCCCGAGGTGGGGGGCTGGATCTCACAACCCTGAGAGCATGACCTGAGCTGAAATCAAGAGTAGGACTCTTAACCAAGCTACTCTAAAGAAAGATTTTTAAATAGATTAATTTAGTATACAGGGATCTTTAACAATTGGGTGCTATATAAGAAATAATCACTTATCTTGAAACCTCTTACTGGGATTATTTTACAGAAATGGTGGATAAGTGATTTGCCTAATTTCAAGTGACGTGATCAATCACAAATAGCATTTTTAGTCTTCCTAAAAAAATGTATCTTTTCCCTCTCACAAATAGATCTCTGCATATTTACCTTTTCCAAATTCTGTGTTTGGATATCTGACATTAGCAAAGTATTATAAGTTGTCTCAATTCATCATTAACTCTCTCTCTTTTTTTTTTTTTTTTTTAAGGTGTCCACTGATTTGGAGAATGCTGACACTGGAGTTAATTCTAAAGCTAAGAGTCATGTGACAATCAGACGGGCAGTTTTAGAAGAAATTGGAAATAGAGTTACAACCAGAGCTACACAAGTAGCTAAGGTAACAGCCATGAGGACTGTCCATGTGCACACTAGGCTGATTGTGTATAACTCTGAGAAGCAACACTATCTTGCCCTATTTATGTTTCTTTTTCCTTGTAGAAAGCTCAGAACACCAAAATACCTGTTCAACCCACCAAAACAAATGTCAACAAACAACTGAAACCTACTGCTTCTGTGAAACCAGTACAGATGGAAATGTTGGCTCCAAAGGTAGGATGGTCTCTCTTTACAAACGTGCGGAGTAGCTGGTTTTTGGCTAGACTGAAAGGGTGCCTTTATCATCACTGCAACTTTTTTTTTTTTTAAGATTTTATTTGTTTATTTGAGAGAGAGAGAGAACAATGAATAGGGAGAGGGGCAGAAGGAGAGAGAGAAGGAGAAGCAGACTCCCTGCTGAGCAGGGAGCCCGATGCGGGACTCGATCCCAGGACCCTGGGATCATGACCTGAGCTGAAGGAAGACACTTAACCGGCTGAGCCACTCAGGCGCCCCAATCACTGCAACTTTTGAAGAACATTCGTAACTAGAGCTGTACTTTGAATTTGTGTACAAATTGAACATATACATCCTTTTAGTGATGGTACTTACTACAATGTTTTGACCTTGAATAACAAAGTTAATTACGTTGATAGTCAAATAAATTTAGTGATCTCAAAGTGAAATTTGGTCGGTTTTATAATCCATTATAAGAATGAGCTTGCCCATGAAGGCTGTGAAATCTCACAGTTCTGAGACTCGTACTCATCATGTAGGAACAAGGTAATGCCAAAATTCTGTGTTGATAAATTGTGGTCTCTGTGACTGCTTAACTCAGTTGGAGTTAGAATGCTAATGGACCCATTGGCCTGTAATTACTGTAGGACAGGCACTGTGGTAGGTGCTGAGAATACAATAACTGCTTTGCTCTTTCCAGCGCCCGCACTTGTGTGCTCTCTCTCTCTCTCTCTCTCTTTCTCTCTCTAATATACATTAATAACATGTCTATAACTTGTTTAAAAATTTTCCAAAATAATACGTTGGATATATTCAAGAAGTATATATATTGAGCACTTACTATGCCCAGCCAGTAGTGTTAAGGCTGTTAAAGAGATATCTTGCCTTGAGGAGACTTATCCAGAAGGGACACATGCACCTGAAATTAAATTAGTAGTCCCAGGGACTGATGCCAGATGCCCCTGAACAATGGATGATTGAGCTTCAAATGTCTGGGGTAGATGGAAGCACCATCCTTCAGAAAGTGTTTCGACAGGAGGGAGAGAACACTAAGGGATGAAGTGGTCAGGGGAAACTTCATGGAATCAGTGGGAATTTTAAGGATGGAGAGATGCTGATAGGAAAGAACACTTTTTTGGGGGAACAAAGCACAGCAGGAATCTAGGCACCAAAGCAGAAAGAGACCTATAATGTCCTTGGGCTAAGGAGTCAGCACATCTAAGCTGGGTCAGAAGGTTTGTGGGAATAAGCAAAACATAAAGTTGGGGAGAAGGTTGCAGTTGGATTTGAAGGCCTTGGAATTTGGATTTTATCCCATTATGCAGTGAGAAACCTGTGGAAGTTTTGAGGAGGTGGGAATTGATGTAGGCTGGCCTTGGGAGGGACATAAATGAGGAGGCATTGCAATTGTCATGCAAGAGCTGACGAGGGTCTTGAACTAGCCTGGATCTCCCCTAAGCACTCACTCACATACCACTATCTATAGGGTGCTAAGAAACCACATGGAATGTGTTTGGGGTGTACCAACTGGTCCCAGGGACATTGTCCTGTATTTAGAAGGAATTCTTTGGCTGTGTTGTTTGCAGAGCCTTAAGCAAGCACTTGAGTATTTAAGAAACGATTTATGCAATAAATTACTAAAGAAATGGGAAAGTCAGGGAAGGGAGGTAGTTCTGGGGAAGGCACCTCATTTGGCTTTAGATTTGTTGAGGTAACAGAGAAACCTCCACGGGGAAAAGCACTCAGAAATATGCCAGCAGCATCTGAAGGAGAGGGGCAGACATGGGAGCCTTCTGCTTGCAGGTGATGGTTGCAAGCATGTTGCTTTTCCTAAGGCAGGACAGAGAGCATCAAATCAAGAACAAAAGCTCAGAACAAATCCTGAAGATCGACCTTGCTTTTATAGGCCTTTCCTTGGAGGTTTCTAGTGCCTAAATGCCAAACCAAAGCAGCTTTTCATCTTTGACCTCTTAACCATTATGCAGCATTTGATAGGGATGACAGTTTGAATGTGGTTCCTCCCACATGTATGGAAGGCGATTTGGCAGTGTCTTTCAAAAGGTTATTCTCCATACCCAGTAAATCTGTTTTTATCCTAAGAAAATTATTAGAGGCACACCAAGGATTTTTAAATAGTGCTGTAATGAATATCTCTTAGGTAATAGAGAAATATTAGAAGTTTGGTTAAATCTATCTGTTTAAGTTCAAGTATAATTAACATAGAGTATTACATTAGTTTCAGGTGTACAATATAGTGATTCAACAATCCTATACATGACTCAGTGCTCACCTAGTTCACCCATTCCCTCTACCCAACTCCCCTATGGCAACCACCAGTTTTTTCTCTATATTTAAGAGGCGGTTTGGTTTGGTTTGGTTTGTCTCTTTTTTCCTTTTCTTTCCTTTTTTTTTTAAGTTTGTTTATGTATGAAATCTCTACACCCAACATGGGGCTCAAACTCACAACCCTGAAATCAAGAGTCACATGCTTTTCTGACTGACTGAGCCAGGCAGGTGCCCCTGTCTTTTCTTTTTTCCTTTGTTCGTTTGTTTTGTTTCTTAAAATCCGCATATGAGTGAAATCATATGGTATTTGTCTCACTTAACATTAAACCCTCTAGATAAATCATGCTGTTGCAAATGGCAAGATTGCATTCTTTTTTAGGGGCCGAGTAATATTCCATTGTATATATACTGTATCTTCTTTATATTCATCTGTGGATGGATGCTTGGGTTGCTTCCATATCTTGGCTAGTGTAAATAATGTTGCAGTGAACATAGGGGAGTATATATCTTCTCAAATTAGTGTTTTTGTCTTCTTTGGGTAGATACCCAGTAGTGGAATTACTGGAGCAACTTCAATCCATTTAATGAAAATACATGGACCATTGATAGCATGTTTTGGTAGAATATTTAAATGTCAAAATGTATGTTACATTAGTAGAAAAATCAGATTATAACACAATAGAATGCAGTACAACCCCAGATTTCCTTTTTTTAAAAAATTATTTATTTTTCAGAGATAGAGAGTGCATGCATGTGGGGGGGTGGGGAGGCCTGGGACAGGGTGGGAGGGGTGGACGGAGAGGGAGAGAGAATCTTACGCAGGCTCTGTATCCAGTGCAGAGTTTGATCTCACGACCCTGAGATCACAACCTGAGCCCAAATCAAGAGTCGGATGCCTAACTGACCGAACCACCCAGGTGCCCCAGATTTGCTTTTAAATGTGTGCAAAGTGTGCTCTTTTTTTTTTTTTTTTTGAGGGGGAGAGGGGCAGAGGGAGAGAGAATCTTAAGCAGGTTCCATGTCCATCACGGAGCTCGATCTCACGACCCTGAGATCATGACCTGAGCTGAAATCAAGAGTTGGATGCTTAACCGACTGAGCCACCCAGGTGCCCCTAAAATTTATATGCAAAATTTGATGGTAGTTATTTTTGAGTATTATGTTGGGCTTAAGATTCATTTTCCTTCTTAAAATTTTCAGATTTTGGGGCGCCTGGGTGGCTCAGTCTTTAGGTGTCTGCCTTCGGCTCAGGTCATGATCCCGGGGTCCTGGGATCGAGCTCCGCATCGGGCTCCCTGCTCTGTGGGAGGCCTGCTTCTCCCTCTCCCTCTCCCCCTGCTTGTGTTCCCTCTCTCGCTGTCTATGTCAAATAAACAAAATCTTTAAAAAAAAAAAAAATTTCAGATTTTTTTCACCTTAGGTACATATTACATTTCCAATCAGAGAAGAAGGGAAAAAGGCAAATTAAAACAACAAAAAATGTTATGAACAAAACAAAGGAGAAATTTCCTCCTGTGACTTCTGCATCTCCACTCTTTCTGAATTACTCCACCTTTCCTTGGTGACTCCTTTTGCCTTTAGCTTCCTGACAAATTTGAGGCCACTGTGTTTCAGATAAAGAATGATGGACCTGTAGCTCCATTCATATAAGTATCACTTCCGTGGCTGAGATGTGCGGCTAGTTTTAGAAGACATCAGGGATTAATGAACAATAATTACTTCCAATTCAAATACACTTTTCTCTGAGAAACGTAGTACAGAAGAGATCATTAAGTCCCCAGTTTAGGGGGAGCTCCTCCTCCTGGCAGATGAGCCCCTCTGCTTGCCTGGCTCTGGTCAGCCATCTGGCTTTTACTTTGTCATCTGCTCTATCTGCAGTCATTGCTGCTCCTTTATAGCTGGTCCCTGGGGATGTGGCAATGCCAGTTGAGCACAGGGTTCTAGCAACAGTGAGCCCTGGAAAATTTATAAGCCATGTGCTCATGAAAGCAGATGTTCCCAGCCAAATCCATTTACTATACTCTGCAAAACCAGAGTTTGCAGCTGAATCACAAAGGGCTCTGGCTGAGAACTTGAAAGGGTTTCAGCCATTCACAGGTGTTTACAGAAGCGGATTATCCTGCAATTTTTAGAGGAAACAGTGTTTTTGTTGTTATTTTATTTATTTTTGTGCTGACCAATGAGGCTTTGGCAAACACTGAGTTGTTTGCGAAAGGAAGGAGAAAGTTTTTTCCAACCCCCCTGGTTTGCTGGGCACTGGAGAAATCAGGTGAATGAGCCACAGACTCTGTCCTCAAGGAGCCCCCCAGCCAAATGGAGAAATGCCCGAGCACGCGTTCTAATAGGCTGTGGCAGAGATAGTTGCACACTTTGGAGAGGTGCTGGCAGTCAGAGCTAGTAATTCAGATGAAGTTTTAGATTTACAGATTTGATCTAAACACTAAATTCAGTGATAGTTGTGGGACGCTCTTTTCAGATGGGGGGGCCACCAAATGTGGGGTGCCAATTGGGTGGGGGCCAGCGGCGTGTGTGGTGAAAGGATTTACCCACGGCAGAACAAAAGAGAGCGACGTTTACTGACCAGGGAGCTGTGGGCAGGACAGCAACGGAGAGACTGTCTGCCAGAAGGGGGTGGTGAGGGGCCACAGGTACAGGGTGGGACGAGGGAGGGTGGGAATGTATGGAATTTTCCCGTTTCTGGTAATCTTCGGAACCTGTGCCTATGGCTCTTTCCAGGTGGTTTGCTTAATGAGCCTGTTGGCATTCAGCTCGGTGGTCGCTGTGGGCCCCAAGTTCCACTGCTCAAGCCTGTTGCCTAAAAATGCCTCTACAGTAGTCATTCAACCATGAGAATGTTTTATAGTTAACTATCCCTAATACAAAAACTATGTATAAAGGGGAAGTAAGCACAACTTTTCACGTTTCTTTTTAAAAAGAATGCCTTTTATTTTTAATCACACAAGAAACCTAGTCATAACAAAGCAAAATACTACAGAAATATATCAAGTACATAGAATAGAAAGTCAGTTTATTTTTACTACTCTCCTTACCCTCTAAATTCCATTTCACTGTATTCCCTAAAGCTATTCCAGTAAATGATTTTGCCTTTCTATAATTGTGTGTGCCTATGTTTGCACAAGTACACACTTAACTCCTACAAATCATGAACTAATTGGAAACAACAGTTTTTCTGGGAGTCCTTTCTTGTTGCACTTAATTGACATTGTTTATTATAAATCTGGTAAATAAAGGAACTCTGGTTACCAAAAACTTGCACAGACACCTACATGTTTGTATATTAATAGTCGTACATTCTCTCACCAAACTCAGCTCAGACTCCGCCCTGCTCCTTACCAAACTGGAGCTTCTGAAGCGCAGCAAAACCTCACATTTATTGTTTCTGATATGACTTTTCACTTGTCTCTGACAACTGACAGAACTCATTCATTAATCTAATTGGAAGGTTTTTATTCTCAGACCACTTTTGTCATCCACAAGTTTGTGATGGTTAACTAGCTGAGAAAACTTTTTTTTTTTTTAAAGATTTTATTTATTTATTTGAGAGAGAGAGAATGAGAGGGAAGAGGGTCAGAGGGAGAAGCAGACTCCCTGCTGAGCAGGGAGCCCGATGTGGGTGGGACTCGATCCCGGGACTCCAGGATCATGACTTGAGCCGAAGGCAGTCGCTTAACCAACTGAGCCACCCAGGCGCCCCCTAGCTGAGAAAACTTTTAGCTTTGCATGCAACAGACACTGGACAGAGGATTACACGATTGGCCCAAAGGGCTTAGGCTACTACCTGCACAGACAGTGGGATCTTAGGAAGGATTTTATAATAAATTATGTTGGAGCCCAAGAAGAATGCTTTTAAGAAATTCTAAAATTAAGGGCCAGAGCAATGATCCATGTCTCCTCCTGGTAGCTTTGGGATGTGGCTAACCTCAGGGGTACCTCTGAATAGACACGGGTAAACATTTCAAGCTGCTGAGGCAGCACACATAGCGCATGACCGTAACCTCTGCCTCCTTAAACCAGGCTTCCCAGTACTGACTGCATTTCCCGGGGACACTGATGATGCTTATCCTTGAACTTAACCTAGCTGTATGTGCTCATTAAAATGCACATCTGATTCTAGTCACTCTTTTTTTTAAAAAGATTCTATTTTTAAGTAATCTCTACACCCCACATGGGGCTCAAAACCACAACCCCGAGATCAAGAGTTGCTCGCTCTACCAACTGAGCCAGCCAGGCGCCTCTGATTCTTGCCACTCTTGATCAGTTCCTTCAGTGGATTCACTTCCCTTCGGGTAAAATGTAAACTCCTTAGCCGGGTTCTCACTCACCTTTCCAGCCCATCTTCTCACACGTCATGCACTAGCTCCTGCCATCCCAAATCAACGTGCACTTCCCAGACTTTGTTTCTTTGTTTCTTGGCTTCCTCCGGGACTTCGTACTTGCGTACCTTTTGCCCACTCATTTTCCTTGAGGTCTTACCCTCTCTGGTAACCTTATCTAGGTTTCTCCCTGGTGCCCCAAGTAGCTCTTACTCATTCTAGTCCCTTGAGGTTCGGAAGTCCTTGAATAGATGGCCCGTATACCTGCATGACTCTTGCTTAGCTGGCCCTCGCTCAGTTTGAGAACTGATGTAGGAGGGAAGGATGGGTTTTGAACTGCTATATATATTTTCCTGCTGTTGTTTCATCCTTCCTTAAGCCTGGAAACTATCATCACTGAGCTTTAATGTCCATTAAAATTGTTTATTATACAGCCTTCTCTCTTTCTGTATTTTATTTCTTTAATACATGGTCTTTATAGCCTAGCAGGCTTGTTAGGTTTTACTTCGAGAAGTACCTCTTATTCTTTTAAAAAGTAATGGGTTATTTACACTTCATTACTAAACACTTGTTTTAACTTACTTTATAAATTTTTAATTTGTGTGATTTTTTTTTTTTTTTTTTTTTTATAGTCACCCAGTCAGCATAAGAAAATACTAGGTGTGTACTTGCTCGGTCTTTGCTTCCTTCTATTTTATTCATAGGCCGGAATGTGCTTCTCTGCTTTTTAGTTGCCTGTTTCTCAATTTAGAATAAATTAGTTTATGAGGGGAAATCTGTATACCCACAGAAGAGGCTACAGCTGAGGTGAACTGTCAGCTCTAAGAGTTTCTGCACCCAGATGTTTAAGTTTCTTTCACTCAATAAATATTTACTGAGCACCTACTATGTGTCAGGGATGATGTAGACATTTGAGATGATGTAGGGGACAAAATCAGTTTAAATAAATGTATTATTTATTTATAAATGTATTTATAAATAATTTTCTACCTCTGCTAGCTCCATAAGCTCTGCAGAGCTGACAGTCTCGCAGAGGTAGACAGAAAATAATATACATCATATATAAGTAAACTCCACAGTATGTTACAAGGTCACACGTTCTATGGGGGAAAAACACAGTAAGAGAAATGATGCGTGTGGAGAGGGGGGAATAGGGGACAGATGGTAATTTAAAACAGGGGTCAGGATAGACCTAATTGGGAAGGTAACATTTAAACAAAACTTGAAGATGAGAGAATTGCCCATGGGGGTGCAGGGACAAGAGCAAGAGCATTGTGGGAAGAGGGAGCCGGCTTGCAGTGAGGGAGGCTGCCATGAGGCAAACCAAGGGGAGAGAAATAGATGGGTCAGCAGAGGAAGAGGGCAAAACCTGATCATGCAAGCCCCCAGGCCATCGTGAGGACTCAGGCTTTCCCTTGGAGTGAAATTAGAGAATTTTATTTTATTTTTTAAAGATTTTATTTATTTATTTGACAGAGAGATAGAGAGCACAAGTAGGCAGAGAGGCAGGCAGAGGGAGAGGGAGAAGGAGGCTCTCCACTGAGCAGGGAGCCCGATGCGGGGCTCGATCCCAGGACCCCGGGATCATGACCTGAGCCGAAGGCAGCCGCTTAACCGACTGAGCCACCCAGGCGTCCCGAAATTAGAGAATTTTAGACAGAGGAGTACATCTCTAAAAACTTCATCTACTACATCTTGAATTATTCACCTTACTCTGAAATTTGTTTTGGCTTTCACATATTTTAAAAATGCATATGATACTTTTAAACCAGTTGACTCTGCTCTTATTTGGCTCTGATTAACAATTCAGGCTACTGCCAAGGTAGTGATGCATGCACGTTAGTTCGTTCATGGAGGGTCCTTCCCCCCCACAGGAGGATATCTCCATGAAGGAAGAGAATCTCTGCCAAGCTTTCTCTGATGCCTTGCTCTGCAAAATCGAGGACATTGATCATGAGGACTGGGAGAACCCTCAGCTCTGCAGCGACTACGTTAAGGATATCTACCAGTATCTACGGCAGCTTGAGGTGAGTGGGCCTTTGTGTTTTGGTTGTGCAAGCAATGCAGCATTTACCATACAGCTGGGACGGAAATGAGGTCAGCTTTTAAAACTTTGAATTCTGCCAACAGGTTCTGCAATCCATAAGTCCACACTTCTTAGATGGAAGAGAGATAAACGGACGCATGCGTGCCATCCTGGTGGACTGGCTGGTGCAAGTCCACTCCAAGTTTAGGCTGCTTCAGGAGACTCTGTACATGTGCGTCGCCATCATGGACCGATTTTTACAGGTGAGCGTGGCTTCAGGGGCTCACTGTAATGGCATTCTGCAACACCAAAGGGTGATACCTGAAGAAAAGATCAAAAGCCCCTTGGTGAGAAATCAAGGAACTTGAGCGGCTAGAGGGAGAAGTAGCCAGGTGTATCCCACCTCTGGTGATGCTGACTGCTGCTGGGCGTTTCTGCTAGGTCAGCCTGCCGAAAAGTGCTGGGGGGGGGGGGTCAGGGGCTTGGCATTGTGTGGCCAGTTGTTCCTCCAAGCAAACATACCAGCAGGAGGTCTGAAAGTCAGCCCGAAGCCTGTGGTGCCTGCGGGTGCTGGTTTTCCAGACCTGCTTCCATGATTTCCCGGTGGCTCGTAGTTTGGTAATGGTTTCCTTGTCTGAAAAATGAGGAGTCTGGCTAGAGAACTTGGCAGTTTCCAGCCAGCTGTGGCGTGAATCTGTGTAGAAAAGAGAGGAGGCAGAATTGTTAAGAAAGGGGTCGGGGGTATGTGTGGGCAGTGTACTGAGAATGGGAAGTCTGAAGCAGAGGAATGTAAGAGATTGAGCTGAGAGGCAGAGTGGTCATGGAAATAGTTATCGCCTGGTGACACAGAATGCTGACCACTTAGAAGAAACGCCAGACAGAAAGCACTCGTGTGTGATACACCAGCCAGGAGCCCTGCAGATTGGGATTTATTTATTTCCAGTCAACATTTATGATACACCTCAGGTACAAATTCTGCCTCAACAGTACAGTAATAATGGTGATTATTATAATAATGACCCTGAGATAATGCAGAATCCTAAGAAAGCATAGATTCAGTGGTTTGCATTATACATTCCTCACTGGGTAGGAGAGCAGTTAGATTTTAGGTAGATTTTCAATAATGAGAGTTGAAGCAAGGAAAGCAGTCTTTTATTTTATTTTTTTATTAAGATTCTTAAAAATCTATTTGACAGAGACACAGCGAGAGAGGGAATACAAGCAGGGGGAGTGGGAGAGGGAGAAGCAGGCTTCCCGCGGAGCAGGGAGCCCGATGCGGGGCTCGATCCCAGGACCCTGGGATCATGACCTGAGCTGAAGGTAAACACTTACATCCTGAACTGAGATTGTTCTTCAATTAGGTTCAGCCGGTTTCTCGTAAGAAGCTTCAGCTGGTTGGGATTACAGCTCTGCTCTTGGCTTCCAAATATGAGGAGATGTTTTCTCCAAATATTGAAGACTTCGTTTACATCACAGACAATGCTTATACCAGTTCCCAAATCCGAGAGATGGAAACACTGATTTTGAAGGAACTAAAATTTGAGTTGGGTCGACCTTTGCCACTACATTTCTTAAGGCGGGCATCAAAAGCCGGGGAGGTAAGTGCCTCCGGTTCTTTTTTTTTTTTTTTAGATCTTTGTTTTCTTTTTTAAAGATTTTATTTATTTATTTATTTGAGAGGGAGAATGAGAGATAGCACGAGAGGGAAGAGGGTCAGAGGGAGAAGCAGACTCCCCGCTGAGCAGGGAGCCCAATGTGGGACTCGATCCCGGGACTCCAGGATCATGACCTGAGCCGAACGCAGTCACTTAACCAGCTGAGCCACCCAGGCGCCCAAGTGCCTCCGGTTCTATACGAGACTTGATTTTGCTGTTTGTTGTCTTATCCTGGAAACGATCCAATTAAAGGAAAATATGGGCATTTATAGGACACATCTTTTTGATAGGTCCTAATGCTTATCTCATCAATTCTTTTTTTTTTTTAATTTTATTTATCTGACAGAGAGAGACACAGCAAGAGAGGGAACACAAGCAGGGGGAGTGGGAGAGGGAGAAGCAGGCTTCCCGCCGAGCAGGGAGCCCGATGCGGGGCTCAATCCCAGGACCCTGGGATCATGACCTGAGCCGAAGGCAGACGCTTAACGACTGAGCCACCCAGGCGCCCCAATATCTCATCAGTTCTTAAGAGAAAAGACCTCATGCTCTGTGTTTGTACCATACTGTGGAACAGGGTAGTTGCTGGGCAGACCGGTGAGTCAAGTGGCTTTGAGCTCCTAGGCCTTTGCCCAGGATTTTGCAAGAGGGTAATAGTAGCCGTGCTTCTTCTTGTCCCTGGCTGTTCTTTCGTAGGTCGATGTGGAACAGCACACTTTAGCCAAATATCTGATGGAGCTGACTCTCATTGACTATGACATGGTGCATTATCACCCTTCAAAAGTGGCAGCAGCTGCATCCTGCCTGTCCCAGAAGGTTCTGGGCCAAGGAAAATGGGTAAGTGTTGGGTTAAGAAGAAATTAGGTTATATTTTCGGCCCCCTTGTTATGAAAGGCCTTAGCATTTGCACCACACTATCCTCGAGGCAATGGTTAAAATCCAGAGACCTAAAAGAAGACTGGGATGCTTCAGGCAGAGATGAGGCAACCACACAGCATGGCACCAAGTGTGCTCTAGAGTTGTGAGGCCTGAGCCAGGCCGCCGGCAACTGGTATGCTAAGATTTCTGGGATCTTTGCTTAAGTGAAACAAGCAAGTCATCAAGCATCTAAGACAAAGCAAGTCCAAGGCCTGACCGATTTCGCCACTAAAGGTAAAAGGAGCCACTTTTACATTCACACAAGTAGCCAAAGCTGCCAGCAATCTCACACACCAAAAAAGGACAACAACCAAAACAAAAGGGACCAGATGACTGCAGTGTGAGTCGTGGAATACCCTTTTGTGGACGAGCTAATTCTAGACTGCCGCTAAGCAGTTTTATAGTCTGTAGATGTACCCCAAGAGCAACAGAACAAAAGCCTCATCACAAACCAGGTGTTAAGAAACAAGTCTCATGATAGCCTCTCAGGGGAGATTCAGAAGGGAATGCGAGCACTCCTCCCACACCCCTATCCTCTCGTGTGCCAGGAGGATCACAAAGCATTTTGCCAAGACAGATAAGCTGTGGTTTAGGCTTTTGCCTGGGTGGCCCTGCGTAGATACGTGCGAGATTGTCAGGGCACCATGGCAGAACTCTTCCTCTACACAAGTGTATACATTTGACATCTTGTATGAGAAAGAAGGAGAATAAGAGAGTGTGTATATGTGTGCTTATGTATTTTCTAATTTTTCAAAAACTACTTTCATAAACAAAAAAAAAACTTTCGTAAACCAGAAACTAATGAAAATGATACCTGTGGGGTTGGGTGGGAGCAGGGTAGAAGGCTGAGGATGGGAACAGGACTTCTGGTTGTAACTTTTTATCAACTGTGTACAGTATAACGTTAACTTTTTTGGCTTTTGAACAGTATGAGTGTTCATATATTGAACAATAGGAGAGTCCCTAAATGGAATTAAGCAGAAACAACAATGTCACTATATATCAAAATGGTAACAACACAGAGGGAAGAATTAATTCAAATAACTTTTGAAGGCAGTATTTGGACTGTGCATCCTTACTGGTATGCAGCTAGACAAAACAAAGGACCAAAAGAGGTAACAGACTTCAAGTTTACTTAGGAGCTTTATTGTTAGTAGTGTTCTGTTATTATAATTGCGAGACTATTTTTATGAATATTATAGGATAAAACAAACATTCGTGTTACCAAAAACTAAAATTTTCACTATAAAAAGAGAGATAATATATTGTTAACAATTAAAAACAAAAGGAGGGGCACCTGGGTGGCTCAGTCGTTGAGCATCTGCCTTCGGCTCAGGTCATGATCCCAGGGTCCTGGGATCGAGCCCTGCATGGGGCTCCCCACTCGGCAGGAAGCCTGCTTCTCCCTCTCCCACTCCCCTTGCTTGTGTTCCCTCTCTCGCTGTCTCTCTTTGTCAAATAAATAAATAAAATCTTTAAAAAAAAACAAAAGGAAAACACCTATAACATTAAATCTGTTTTCAAAATGTCAGTAAATTAAGAACGTGAGGGCCTGGAAACAATGATAATCCTGTAGCAATGAACACACCCAGTGCCTACATCTTGGATACTAAATGCCATTACCCACTAAGAACTAGGTCTCCTTTGAGAAACAACTGAGATCTGGGCCTTGGCAGAGGAAGTATAAGGTGAGCCTAGGTCAATTTGTAATAGATACTGAGCACATTCTCAAAGATCTATGTCAAAAGGACATAGGAACTGGCTTGAAAGGGTTCTGACTAAATCTGAGCTTTAAAAAAGAATAATGACAGTAATAGATTGTAACGCAGTTTTTAAAAATCCATGCATTTATGATGACACGAAAGAATGGAAGGGGGGCTCTTTTTTTTTTTTTTTAATCAGTAAAATACCAGCTAATTAAGGCAGAAAGAATGGTAGAGTTAGAAATCAAATTGTAACTCCTGATGTAATAACTGATTCAAGCGAGAATCTACTGATGCTTATATCATTAGGTGAAATTGTTTTGGAGAACAAGATTCACATGGTCTCAAAATATGACCCCCACAGATCTGTAGTAATTCTGAAGAAAAACTGTACCTTTGTGCTAGAGAGGTCTGGCAGTTACCACCTTAACCCGGTGGTCAACCTTGGCATCACCAGTGGCAGTACTACCTGACTTGACGTGTCTTCTGGTGCAGTAGGACGTATACATGATTGCCTATATGGAATTCTTTTTTTTTCTTTTTTTTAAGATTTTATTTATTTATTTGAGAGAGAGAATGAGAGATAGAGAGCACGAGAGGGAAGAGGGTCAGAGGGAGAAGCAGACTCCCTGCTGAGCAGGGAGCCCGATGCGGGACTCGATCCTGGGACTCCAGGATCATGACCTGAGCCGAAGGCAGTCGCTTAACCAACTGAGCCACCCAGGCACCCGCCTATATGAAATTCTTGCCCAAAATGTTTGACACGAATCCAATCATCAGGAAACACTCAGATTTAAAATGTGGGACGTTCTAAAAGTAACTGGCCTGGATCCTTCAAACAAGTTGTCATTTAAAGCCAAGAAAATAAGAGTCGTTTTTAAATTAAAAAAAATTAAAGACCAGATACACGGCAGGTACCTTGATTGGACCTGGATCTAAAAGAAAAATCTGTACAAGATATTTTTGGAACAATGGGAGACATTTGAATATAGACTATGTACTAGATGATAGTGTGGAGATGTTGATATGTTTTCTGTGATAATGGTTTGCGGCTAGATGGGAAAATACTTCTTAGGGATGTTTTTGAAAATTTAGATGTGATGTGTCATGGCGTCTGCAACTCATTTTCAAGTGGTTCAAAAATTGTGTGTGAATACATACATATAGAATTTTTGCTGAACCATTTGAAATTGAGTTAGTTGCAGACACCATGAGAGGGAAAGTGGCAAAATGTTAATAATAGATGAATTTACACAAAGGATATACAGATGTTCATTATAATATTTCAGTTTTTCTGTAGATTTGAAATTTTTTGAAATTAAAAGCTTGAGGCAACAAGGCTGCTGATACATGAATGATACATGGTCCTGATGCCAGGGGCTCATTTTAACTAAAGTACTTTACTCTTAGACCTGCCTTCCTTGGGCTCTAAACCTATTAACTGCAGGTCTCCCTGGTTTCTGGGAATTGATTTCAAAAGGCCAGTAGTTGTGTGTTATTTCAGGATTACTCTTGCTTCATACTTTTCTTCTTTAAACTATTCTAGGACTAAGATTAAATTCTGATTTATTTTCCCAATCATATTGTGCATATGAGACAGATGTATTTTAGCCTTTAGAATTTTATCACAGAACTGAAATAAAGTCAGGTTACATATCTTCACACATGATAGGTCTTATTATCAATCAACAGCTGTCCTGTTGCTTGATTTTTGTTCTCTGGGAGGCTAGGTCAGAAGGTCGGGGGTAGAGGCTTCTCTATTCTCTGTTCTCCAGTGCTTAACTACACAGGGCCCAACAAGAGGATCCTGGATTTCATAGATTAGCTTGCCGCCTGCGGCCAGTCTATCTCTTAATTCTGAACCTCTTTCCCTGACTGACAATATGGGTGTCTGGGCTCTCGAGCTCCCCACCAGCCGCTGCCCAGTAGGGCTTTGCCTGGGTCGGGGGTACATGTGAGATGTGCCAGTCCTCGGTCTCTGCCAGTCCTGTGAAGGGGACTTTCCTTTGTTGGGTTTTGTTTTCACTCTGTCCCGCTTTCCATCCCCTTCCAGTGTGGTGAGAGAGGTTAGTGTGAAAGCTTTGTTACTTGGAGTACCTTCCATACCTGTGCAACCTTCTTTAAAAATTAATAATACGGGACCTTTGACACTTGATTTAGCTGAAGCTGCACAGCGTCTTGATTTAGTCTTGCTCAGAGCCAAAGTCATCTTGCATTTACTGGCTGCTTTGCTGGGACCACGATAGTGTTTAGGGCTGTTGTTGAATTTTCAGAAGGTAAGAATATCGTTTTATAGCTTTTACGTAAGTGGTAAGTGCTGTCAACGTGCGTCAGATATGCTCTTCTACAGAAGCGGAGGCTTTATCTTGCCCCTTCTCTTTGCATTGCGTTCCAGAACTTAAAGCAGCAGTATTATACTGGATACACAGAAAATGAAGTATTGGAAGTCATGCAGCACATGGCCAAAAATGTAGTGAAAGTTAACGAAAACTTAACAAAATTCATCGTAAGTACTCCTTCCTACACTGAAAAGCATTAGAATATGGGTTTTGCGAGTGAGGGTATGCATATGTGTGTGCGTTTGCATTTTCATGGAAATGTAATACTGACATTTGTGAGAGTCTGTTGTAGCACAAACCCTTTTCTCGTACAGCAGGGGATGGAGCATACGAATATACCCCACAAGCAGACTCTCTTTAAAACAAGGTAGCTAGGCTAACTGTGTCCAGGCCCAGTGTAGTCAGCCAGACAGCCATTCCATGCCTCTACCCACGCTCGTCCCGGCGTCCTGGGGAGGGCACGCAGGCAGTCAGGGCAGGTGCTCACTGTGTCGTCTGGAACCCCTTAAATGGCCCTGTGGAAGGCTTGGGGACTCGGGGCCTCTGTCCGGAATCTTCTGGGACAATGGCCAAGAGGCCCCCGAATGCAGGCCTGGTGAAGAAGGAGGGGCAAGAAGCCCATTCAGAAAGCTTCCTGGGGGCCTGGTGTCTGTCTCCGTGTGGCCCACCTGAGAGGTGGAGGCAGAGCAGATGGGGCACTATCCCGTGCTTGTGTGACACCGAATATCACCAAGGATCTGGTGACAAAGAGCAAGGCATTTGTGCCAAGTGTCCTGACAATCTGCTTTGCTTCCTTGCATGTAGCTTCCGCGTAATTTAGCGCACTGTGGAAGTGTGAGGGTATTGTCGTCACCTGAGGGTATTGTCTGGGGTCTGCTAAGCACTGGTTGCCACTTGGCTTTTATTGCCATTGTTGCTGCCTGTCCTGGCAGACCTGTTATGGCCTGGTGGCACTTAGGTCTGATAAACACAGCTCCCACAGCCCACCCCTCTGGCAGCATAGGAGAGAGAGCCCACTCCTTGGACCTTGACATCATTTCTTACCCCTCACCAGTGCTACCAGCTGGGTTTTATCCGGTGCTGGGCATGGAAGGAAATTGTCAGGTGTCGCACATTATGACCTCAGGGCTCTTGCTGGCTTCAGTGAATCACCATCATCACACCAATTGTAGATTGTGGGTCTGGCCCCTAAATACTTGTGAGTTAGACCAGGAGTGAAGTAGAAGGGGGGGGGGGGTCCTGATGTGTGCTTAATCACAGATGACTTCTGCAGGCCATCAAGAATAAGTATGCAAGCAGCAAACTCCTGAAGATCAGCACAATTCCTCAGCTGAACTCAAAAGCCGTCCAAGAGCTTGCCTCCCCTCTGATGGGACGGTCCTAGGCTGCTGTGGCCCTCGGGGAAGAATGCTCCAACCGTGCACTTGGTCTCGCTGATCTAGAGCTCTTCACTTTGTATATAGTCCTCTGGTCTATTTCATGAAACCTTTCCTTAGGCCTATTTTCTAAAATGTATATTGAGGAAAAATAAAGCTATTAATTTTTCTTAAAGTATCCTGTGTGTTTTTTATTTATGCAATCTATACTGAACAAGGTCAGTAGAAGTTTGGTTTGACTAATTTCTTTTTGAGCTGTTATGAGTAGCATGTAAATTATTGCCTTTGTGGCTTTGGGAGAGACCTTCCTACCATTTTCTCAAATGGAACAAACTAGAACTTGCCTTCAGTGATTGCTAACCCATTCCTAAACTTCTGGAATATACAAAGATTGACTCATTATGAAAATTGAAAATGGGAGGATAACCATGACAGTTCTCTTTCTAGAACCTACTCAACTATCTTCTCATTCCTACACAGGAACGCCTGGTCCACTGGGGTGAGGGCCACCAGAAGCAACCCTCACAATGTGTCTGTGTCTCAAAGGCATGGTGGGACCAGGAATGTCAGTCCTAAAGGACCACCGCTGGAAAACGAAAATGGGCCTGCAACACCTTGTTAGAGTTGAAGGTTGGAATGCATTTTCCTATTTCAGCCACCTCGTAGGTTACTATTTATTATTATTTTTTGGCGGGCAGTTGATCACATTTAACATTATTTTCTAAGGGGGAATGCATTCTCGGTCTCCAACCACTAACTTAACAAAACAAAACAAAACACCACCATAAAATAAATGAGTGCCTTATAGCAACAACTTCCCAAACTATTAGTTCAACACATGTTAATTGCTTTTGGCGAGAAAGGAGCCAAATACATTTGGGAAACACTGCAACTCACTTTAAGATTCCTATAGGCTCTGAGAAGCTTTGCAGTAAATTCCTTTCTTCCCCCAGTCGAGAGTGTGGTAAAGCTGCCTTGTGTGGGGCAGCGAGGTCTGCGGGTGCTGGTTCTGGGACGCAGCTGTGGCTTGTGACTGGCCTGGGAGGAGAGCCTGGCTGGCTCCAGCTAGGGCTCGCTCCCCATCTCTCCCTAGGCAGGTCAGGGCCGCCTACAGAAGTCTGTAGGTGCTAAGCGCTCAAGCACAGGGAACCTGGAAGCTGTGTATGTTGAAGTCCTGGTGTAAAGCTTCTGAGTGTCCCTGCTTGAACGAGACTTGTTCCCATGGCAGCCTTAGACTGACTTGGGTCACACGTGAATAGCAATGAAGTGAGACCATGCAGGGATCTTTCCTGGCTCTGAAAAGCCAAGTTATTGCCCGGGGATGCTTGAGCTCCAGCTTCTCATCAAGAAAGGATGGCTTTTGTAGGAATATTCTGAAGACGTTTTATAGCTTCCTTGTTATATATTTTGCTTAGTTAAATATTAAATAGCCTGATTCAGGAAATTCATACTTCCAGAATCTCATAAAAAAAAAAAGACCTTTCAGATACTTCCTTATGTGCCACAGCAGGCACCCAAAACTAAATTAGTGTTATAAATGTGCAATAAGCTGTAAAAGTAGAAATCATAATATTGTAAAAACACTGAAATTAGAAAATGAGATGATGTAACCACAGTATTTGAAGAGCACAGATCCTGAAGCTGGATTGCACGGGTTGAGGTCTCGTTAGCGGCTGTGGGATCTCCGTGCCCATGTCTGTGGGGGAGAGTGGGGGTCCGAGCATCTCCCTCATAGTGTTGGAGTACTGAGAAAGGTATGGCAAGCCCTTAGCGCCGTGTCTGGATGTGCTCGAATGTTAGTGGCTGTTATTTTAAGGAAGTTGATGGTCTTGGAAAGAGATGGACTCTGGACATTCAAAGATATGTTAGATACCGCCCTTCCCCGTCAAATGAGTTTGCAAATTTAAAGCTGTGGAGTCTTATTTGTGAGTTTTTCTTTTTTTTATTTTGGTTCTTGATTTTTATTTTTTTGGTTCTTGTTCTTTGAGAAAAGTATAATTGGAAGTGGAAAGGTTGACAATTAGACTATCAAACTCCTTGATATTAGCTGGATTGAAGACAGAGATGAAAAGCACAGGCCTTGGGGGTCAGATCAGGGGTCAAATGATGGTTCCTCTCCTTACGAGCTATGTGACCTGGGCAAGGGAGTGAACTGTACTGAGCCTTCTTGCGAGTGGTTTTAGACGAGGCCATGCCTGTCGGAGGGGCAGGTACAGTACTGTAGGAGGGAAAGGTGTCCAGTAACTGGTAAGAGTAAAATAAGCTAATTCAGGAGCAGCTGTGAAGGCCAGCGAGGCCTTGGGAGAAACCCAAAGTGAGGCAGCAAAGGGAGCGAGCGACGTAGCAGAGTGGCTCCCACTCTTTGACCGTAAAAGTGAAGGGTACCGGGGAAAGCAGTAGGTTCTCCCCGGAAGATGCATCCCGGGCACATAGTGCTCCTGAACCCGGACCCTGCCTCCACCTGCCGCTGAAAGCACTGTAAAAGCGGCCAGTAGAGGCAGGGCCAGTCTCGTCTGCGCAGCTGCACGCCGGGGAGGGCTGCGGAGTTTGCAGGGAGTCCAGATTCTGTACAAGCCCTGCTCCATGGTGCGCCAGTGGAGGTCGTCAGTTACGTGGGCACACAGCCGTGTTGTCTCGCGCTTGTTCTTGTGGACTTCTCTGCCTGGAAGGAGGAGGAAGATCTCTCGCTGGTGCCCTGGATAAACTGCTCTCTGTGCTGAGACTTGCTGTCCCCAGCAAGAGACTCCCAGCTTCCCCGGCAGTTGAGGCCACGTGACTAAGTTCCAGCTACTAGACTGTGAGTGGACATGGTGTGTGCACGTTGTAATGAATGTTCTTTAAAAAAGAAACTGCTTCTCATCCCCTTTCTACCTTCATAGGGCTGGACTTGGTAATGGTGGTGAGTCACGTTTGATCAGATGGGCTGGGACAATACGTGTGCATGGTTTGCACGCCTGTTGGCAGAACAGGTTATAAGGCCTCACCCTTTGCCCTCTCCATGGGCATTAGTCTCGCTTCCCAAAGCCTTGGGGAAGAGATGGCCCTTTCACATGATGTTTTCAGAGAGCCAGCTGCACCCCCTGTTCATTAGCACTTAGCCCCTCTGGTGGTTCTCAAAATGTGGCCTGGGGATCCTCGAGACTCCTTGAAGAAGCCCACGAGGTCAAAACTATTTTCATGTTAAGACTAGGATATTGCTTTTTCTCATTCTTGTCTGTCCTTAATGTGTGGTGGAATCTTCCAGAAGCTACGTGACATGTGATGATGTCCTCACTCTGGCGGTTAGTAGACTGTGTTTTTGGTGTTTTCAAAAATTTTGTTTGAATTTCTAATATAGTAAATACCAATAGCTGTACGGACAAAAGCAGAACTCTCTGAGGTTTTCAATAATATTGGAGTGTAAAGGGGTTCTGAGGCCAAAGGGTTTAAGAACTGCTGGTCTGCTACTCGTTGAACATCTCTGTCCGAGGGAACGTTCAAGCCTGCTCAGCATGCTTGGTTACTTTAAACCTCTGGTTGAAGGGATCTCTCACATCCTTGCACTGCGTTTTCTGCTGCTGAACATGTGTGGTGTATGTGCACAAGCACACCATCATCCCAAACAGGATGGTGTGTTCTAGAAGGCAGGGGTGGCCCCTTGAGCCTCTTTACATACAGTCTCCCAGGTGAAGTTACTCTTGACCTAACAGGGAACAAAATGGCCGGCCTGGCTAGATGCGGAGCCCAGAGAAACCTAGGATCATGACTTCAATGAATTTATTCCCCTGTTTAAGCAACGTTGAGGACCTCCTCGAGCCTGGCACTAGGTAAGGCACATGGGTGCAGGGCTGGGGCTTGCTCTGTGACCCCCACGAGCCGGGCTGTTCCCGCTGCTCGTGTGGATGTTAGACTCTGTTCCTATGTTGTCACCTAGAGCCTGAGGGGTCCCAGTTACACACCAGTTTTAAAGGCCCATCATTAAATTAAAAGCAGCCAAGATTGATCCCATTTTTTAATGCATAACATTAGGAAAATTATGTAAAGCCAATAATTTTTGAGTGTAGCTGACACACAATGCTGTAGTAGGTTCAAGTGTACAACTTAGGGATCTGACAAGTTCATACATTGTGCAGTGTTTACAAGTGTAGCTGCCATCTCTCATGACCTCACTATTACAATGTCATTGACCGCATTCCTAATGCTGTGCCTTTTATTCCCAGGACTTATTCATTCTATGGCTGGAAGCCTGGATCTCCCACTCCCCCTTGCCCATTTCGCCCATCTCCCTACCCTACCCCGGCCCCCCCCATTTCTCTGTATTTATAGGTCTGATTCTGTTTTTTGGTTTTGTTCCCCTAGATTCTACTTACGAATGGAATCGTATGGTGTTTGTCTTTTCAGCCTGTCCATGTTGTCTCAAGTGGCACAACCTCATCCTTTTTTTGAATATATTTTTATTTAAGGAATTTCGCAAGGGATTCCTTCCACTGCCCAAGGTCACCTTAGTTCCTCCAAAGCTTGAGTTAACATTTATCCTCAAGATAGGCCTTTTCAAAGTTAATTCAGGCTGTTCTGTCACTTGGCCCCCAATTTTTTTTTTTTTTTAAGATCCTGAGATCATGATCTGAACTGAAATCAAGAGCTGGCTGCTCAACCAACTGAGCCACCCAGGCGTCCTGGAACCAAACTATACTTTAAACATTATTTGTTATTGTTCTGTTCTTGAACACAGAATTAAGTGGTTTACTTCTAAGTTCAGATACATTTTTTTTTCCTTATATGTAACCCCTGGTAATTTTTCCCCTGGACTCAGGAAACTTGGAATGACAAAAAGGTGTGTGCTGGTCAAACCCTACTTTCCCAATAGCTTCAGAAAGGCCGAGGCAACCAGGAGAAGGAGAGGCAGAGAACTGACCGTCTCCCCCGAGAACCACTGCCTCATTGACAGACATTCCATCGTTTCTGACTTTTCACTATTACTGCAATAACCACCGCACTGGCCTGCTAGGCTCGCCTTCACAAAGTGCCACCGACTGGGTGGCTTACCGACAGGAACGGACGGTCTTCCAACTGTGGAACCCAGAAGTTCAAGATCTGCTGCGTGTGGGTAAGGTTGGTTCCTCCTGAGGGCTGTAAGGGAGGCACATCTGTACCAGGCCCCTCTCTGTGGCTGTAGACGGCGGTCCCTTCACGTCCTCTCCCCTCTCTGTGTCCATCTGTGTCCAAGTGTCCCCTTTTTACCTGGACACCAGTTATATTGGACTGGGGCCCACCCTAATGACTTCATTTTAACTTGATTATCTCTGTAAAGAAAGACCCTCTATTTCTAAATAAGGTCATACTGTGGGGTACTGGGGTTTAGGGCTTTAACATATCTTTTTTTTGAGGGGGTAGGGAGACACAATTCAACCTATAACAAATGTCACAAAAGAACAGGTGGTTCACTGATTCCTTTATTTATTTAGGAGGTAGGGGGAGGGACAGGGGACAGAGGAAAATTACCTACAGGGCAAGGGTTGAGAAGGATTTGCAGGGGCTGGGCTAGAAAGCAGTAACACTGATTCTATAGTTGAAAAGGAGTAGTGCACATTTGTAAGTACCTGGTGGGAGATTTGTAATAAAACCTACCTTACGAATAAGTACAGTGGAATACTACTTAGTACATTCATACATGTTTCTACCATCTTAAGATTTTTATATATACAGTATATGATCTGTTTTTATAAATGTACAGCTTGAAAAAAGAGATCCTTCTTGTAATAGGTACAGCATTAAACACAAAACCAACATGGGCCAGCCACATTCCAACTGAAGACCCAGAGAAAGCAAGGCCCCCAGCCCAGCCCCCAGCCCCGGCCCAGCCCGGCAGCCTGATGGTCCTGGCGAAGCGTAAACCAGCACCCCTCTGCCCCTGTGGGCTCCGCAGGCCATGCTGGCCCTTGGCATCTGCACGGCAAGTGCCCGCTCATGCCAAGCCCAGCCTGTAGAGGGCAGGTCCTCCCTGAGGGAAAGTGGCAGAGACGAATGTGTGTGTCAGGTAAAGAGGGTTGAAAGAAATGTGCTCTTTGACTAAAGGCACTTGTCAGCGGCCGCCTACAGCCAATCCCTGGGCCTGGTGAGTGAGCGGGGTGCTGTTTTGATAGAGCCAACAAGGTCTGAGTGGACCTCGCCTGTCCTCTCACCAGGTTTAAATACAATAAATAAATCTTGGTGGTGGTTTTGCCCTCCTGGGCTCCTATGAATAGGGCTGCCTTTTAGGATCATTTATGGAGTGACACACCCTGTCCCCAACCCAGCATTTCAATGTCCTCCATGGGGAAGGTGCCAGAAAAACTCCAGGCCTTAAAGGAGGAAGCAGTTGCTCGCTATGGATCAGAAGGAGAACCCCAAACATCCCCTTCCCTGTCTAGAGCTCCTTCACCCGTGAGTCAGAGTCTCTGTGCGCCTCAGATCTTGGTCACATAGTTGTTGGGGAACAAGCCCTGCTTGCCTCGTAGTCGACCCGTCCACCAGCCAGAAGGATCTGCAGGAGACAGAGATGGCGAGAGTGACGGTGAGCAAGGCGGTCCTGCTGGGCCAAACACACCCTGCTCCTACGGGTGCATCACGTGGGCACAGGTGGTTTGGCTCCCTCCATCTGTGTTCTTTGTCCTTATTTTCTTTTGTTAATTTTTAAAAAGATTTTATTTATTTGAGTGGGAGAGAGCGAGCAGCGGAGGGAGAGGGAGAAGCAGACTCTCCACTGAGTGGGGAGCCCGACGTGCAGCTCAATCCCAGGACGTTGGGACCGTGAGCTGAGCCGAAGGCAGACGCTTAACCGACTGAGCCACCCACATGCCCCCTTTACTTTCTTTTAAATGAACGCGTTTGTTGTAAAAAGTAAACTCTCCCCCACAGCAGACACAGACCACTCAGGGTCCCTGCTGCTCCCACGTGAGGCTTTGCCCGGCCTCTGAGATGAGGCTGACTGCTCCCCGAGGGGCCCAGGCACACCAGCCTCACCCAGCAGTCTTTACTCTGGACCAGCAGCTGAGCCGCGGGAGGCTGGCTCGGGGCGGTGAGATGGCCCCCAGTCCTGCCTCCCCAGTCTTCCTCACACAGGGCTACTCCCCCCTGCACCTTCCCCACTCCTTCCTCCAGCGCAGAATGTTCCTGGAAGAACCTGATCTACCACACCTCCCACCTTAATCCCGGGCCCTCCACCAGGAAAAAGCATGTGGTCTACATTCTTCCAGACCCTCTTCTGTGATTATAACCCCACACTCATTTTAAACAGAAACGGGCCACTCTATCTTACTATTCTGCTTCTTGCTTTTCAATACTTAATAGATATTGTCTTTCCACGTCTGCATCTCATTTTTAAACAGCTGTATTGTATACCAAGATTTATAGAACCATTTACTCGGTGATGGACGTTTGTTCCCACTTTTTCCACTACTGATGGAATAAATGTCCATACCAGTATCTTTACATCTGCATGCAAGTAGCTCTATAGGAGAGATTCCTGGCTCAAAGAACATAGACCTTTTATTCTGTAAGACAACATAATTCATTGTTATAATAGGTAATACTCTTCCGTGTGCTTTTAAAAGTACCAAAGCAGAGTGCCTGGGTGGCTCAGATCATGATAATTCATTTACGTATTTTAGATCTCTAATTCATCTGATATTTGTTTTGGGTATGAGGTAGAGCCCTAACTTTATTTTCTTTTCAAAATGGAAAGTCATTGTCTCTCCTTTCCCCTGATTTCAAAGGCCACATTTATCCTATATTAAACACCTGTACACACACGGGTCTCTTTCTGGATTCTGTCTCATTTATCTAGATGTATTCCTGTACTCACAATGCACTGCACCAATTACAGAGAAAATTTATAGCGTTTTCTGAGAACTTCTAGGACTCTACATTTTACACAAATATGTAACTGTTTTGATTCAACCAAAATACGGGTTCTTTCTAGAAAAATCTGAAATATTGAGAAATGAAAAGAAAGCAATATTCACTTAAAATTCAACACTTTAAGGAGACCACATATGAATATGTGAATATATACATACGTGCAGAGAACCGTATGTTTTATATTTTTACAAAAATAAGACTACAGTCTACAACCTTTTTCCCCATGAACATTTTTCCATTTCAGTAAGTATACCATACTACTGCATCATTATCTCTAATAAAAATGTATGTCATCGAAGTTCACTGAATGGATAGAGCAAAGCTTATTTAGCCAATCTTTGTTACTTGATAATTGGTCATTTCCAATATTTTTGCTGAACAAAGCTGGTGATAAAATTGTGTTTACTAAGCATTTATTTCAACTTTTATTTCTACTCTGACACCTTCTAGGAAGAATACTAAATGGCTGAAATATTAGTATCTACAGCAAACTAGATGGCTCAAGGAGGTCAAAATAATGCCCAGAGGTCATTTAGAAGATCAGCCCAGGGACCTATAAGTCTCCTCCGAGTGACCCCTGATGAAGGAATCGGTTAAAAACACCATTCTTGGAACTGTCTGTCCTCAGCCACCTCTTCCTGAAGGCTGAACTTACCAAGGCCCACTTCACTCAGGCTGTCCTTGCTCTGCCCCTAATGGATGGTTCCGTACTGTCCACAAGTTCTCTTGAGCCCAACATTCAGGGCCCTCCACCATCAGGCCACTCTTAGCTTCATCTTGTCTCCTATGACATCCCCTGGGGAATCCTGCCACAGGGTTGAGCTCATTTTCCTAAAATGATCTGCTCTTTCTAGCCTCCCTGGCTTCTCTGTCTCTCCCCCCATTCCCCACCAAAAATGCCATTTCCTTCAAGGTGCTTTTTTTAACATCCTAAGTCAGGTGTTATTTTATTTTTTTTGTTAAGATTTGTTTATTTACTTAGAGAGAGAGAGAAGGGGGGGGGGGAGAGGGAATCCCAAGCAGATTCCACACTGAGTGCAGAGCCGACGTAGGGCTCGATCCCATGACCCTGAGATCATGACCTGAGCTGACATCAAGAGTCAGATGTTCGACCAACTGTGCCACCCAGGTGCCCCTGAAGTTATCTTTTAAAAAATACTTCCATAAGCACTAATGTTTGGTCATACATATATTATATTCTAACTTATCTTGTCTACCAAATTAATAAAGCATTCAGCCAAGCTCACAGACTACTTTTATAAGAGATGTTACAGGTTGCCTCCCTGACTTCCATTCCATCTACTTTCCGTATGAAGAGGCCATCAAGTTTGGGTGGGATAGTCGTAACTCCCATTTCCTACAGAAGTCCCTGCCATGCCTAACCTACTATAGGTACAGCCTTTGTCTTGCTACAGAGATTCAGGGATGGACACACGACCAATTTGGTCTAATCAGAGTGAAACTCAGGACTTTTGTCCAATGGCTAAGAGAAATTTCAGAGATAAAGATTTCAGACCTGGTTTGATCTGTTGCTAGAACTGAGGCAGCCACTTTGCTGCCATGAGGGAAAACAGCCAAGAAGGGAGCAAATACAAAGAAGGCAGAGCTGAAGAAGTATTTAAAAAAAAAAAAGAAATTGGAGCATTGATCAAACTGAGCCTGAAGCCTAGATTCCTGCTGCAAGTTTCAGTTAGAGCAGCCTATAAATTCCCTTCGTGTTTAAACTAGTTTTTATAGCACTGTGACTGAATGTTATTTAGGAGGCTGTCCCAGCCAGCCAGCCAGCCATGCACTTACCTTCTTTGATAATGTCGATAATGTCATTGGCATTGAAGCTGAGTTCATCTGTGTCCTGAGCATCATAGGCATAGAGAGCCTTGCACTGTGGCACCTGAGGCTTAGGCTTGGGCTGGGGCTTGGGTCTGCCCCCGGCTGGGGGAGGCCGACTGCTTGTTTGCCTCCGGACACTGTGGAGAGAGTGGAGGCAGGTGAGAGACAGGACCTAACAGGAGGCCAGCACCGTGTGGTGGTCTGGAGCACGGGGCCAGCACTGGCCTGCTCAAGTTCAAATCCAGTTCCATCCTTACAAGATACGTCAATTCCCAAACTTACGCTGAGAATAAAAATACCCCCGCCCCCAACTCTGGAGACAGAACTTTTGCCAGTGCCCCAGAAGCCTGCAGGTGCCTCTCCTCAACAGCAATCCTTCCCAGAATTGACCACCACCCTGCATTTTGTATTAATAATTCTGCTTTTCTTTGTGGTCTTGACCACACACAAAAGTATCCCTAAACAGTACACATAGTTTGCCTATTTTTTTTACTGTATAAAAGGAATCATGTTTTGTTTTGTTTTGTTTTGTTTTTAGGGCCGGGGGTGAAACAGAGGGAAAGAAAGACACAATCTTAAGCAGGCTCCACACCCAGCACAGAACGCGATGCAGGGCTCGATCTCACGACCCTGAGATCACGACCTGAGCCGAAATCACGAGTCCGACGCTTAACCACCTGTGCCACCCAGGCGTCCCAAAAGGAATCATGTTCTATCATTCGCTCTATTTTTGAGATACACCCTGGTGATGCATGAATGTACTGGCCACGAGTTCTTGTGGCCTCACCCTCTTCCATGGCACGAATATGTCACAAATTACTTCTCCAGTCCCCTGTTGATGGTCATTTGGGATGATTTCAGTTTCTAGCATTGCGAAAAAATAGCAAAAATAAACATGCTGCTTTGACTATTCTTGCGCGAGCAGTTTCTCAGCCTCAGCACCACTGCCGTCTGGGGCCAGCGCTGCTGGGGATGCTCTGTGGGGGCCGCCCCGTCTGGTGTACCACAGGCTGCGGGCAGCATCCTGGCCTCCACCCACTGGGTGCCAGCAGCACCTCCCCCACCTCACTGCGATCATCAAAACCA
Organism: Eumetopias jubatus; assembly: GCF_037043125.1. Lineage (NCBI taxonomy): Eukaryota > Metazoa > Chordata > Mammalia > Carnivora > Otariidae > Eumetopias > Eumetopias jubatus. The sequence continues at coordinate 99,692,131 of NW_028274813.1, forward strand.
TCTCCAGCGCCAGCGCCCTCAGCCAGGTCTTCTAGCTTTACACGTATTCTTTCTACACACTATACTGCCTCCAGCCTCCCTTCGTACATGTCTCAGAGGCACTGTAGCTTGAGAGATCTTTAAACTTCTATCTGAAACAACTCTTTGTTAAGTATGTTCATACAAGGCATTTAGAAAAAAAAGTAGTAAATTTCCCACTCTGCTTGAGGAGAAACCAGGAAAAGCCTACATTCATTTGGTCACAAAACAAACCTAAGTTGAAGATTTCTTCTCGGAGAAATTGGGCTGTAATCAACTCAGTGGGGCGGGCTGTGTTCATACCTGTGGCAGGAAGAAGGAGAAAGGAGGGTCCCTCCCCCGCCCCCCGGCCTGAGTTGTGTGGGGGGGAAAGCACACCCAGCTTTGAGCCGTGCCTCCTGAGGTCCCATGATAACAGATGTGCACTGGGTGCTGATGAGCAGGTTAGATCATGAGGGGGTATCTGGGTGGGGGGGGGTAGGACTGTTCCTGTCAGGGGTGGGGTTTCAGGGGGCTGCTCAGGGCTCCCTGCGTGGGCGGGGAGCAAACCCCAAGGTTACTGAGGCTCTACTCTTAGGTCAATCCCCATCCCCACCTACCCACCCGCCACCAAACACTTTTCTTTCATCATAGAGGACAGGCATCTTGTAGATCACTAGTATGACATCATTTCCTCCCTGGTCGATTGGAAATCCCCATTCCCTGCTCGAGAAGTGCTTGCTTCTCTGAAAGCTGGTGAGGCAAGCAGGCTTTTAATTAAGCAATGTATACATTAGGGATGTGTCAGCATCTGGTTAATAAGAGCCATTAGCGTGGATACCAGAAGTCATCTGATTTCCCAGCAACAAGGAAGGGGGGGTGCATAGGAGGGGTGTGCATTAGAATACCCTGGGAGGGAGGAAAGCCTCCAGCCTGCTGGTTCCAGGGTGCAGGGTTAGAAGGGTATGCGTGCGCGCGCGCGCACACACACACACACACACACACACACACACACACACACACACACACACGCTCTCTCTCCCCCCACCCCCCAGATACTCGTGGATGGAGAGCTGGCCTCTCTTATGTCCAGGGGGGAAACCTACAAACATTAGGGTAGTTGATGAGGTGTCTGGACCCAAGAGTATTCGGACTTAGGTGTAGTCCCCGGGGAAACAGGGGCCAGGGGCCTCTTAGTGGGGAGAAAAAGGTAGATGACGCTCTGAAATGTAGGACGGTCCTTCCTGTAGCATCCTCGGAGTCACCCCCTGGCTGCTCTGCCCATCACCTCCAGCTTTGACCAACCCCTGGCAGTTCCTCATCCTTCATGTCTTTGCTACCAGTTGCTTACTTCCCGGGCTCCCTGAATATCCCCCAACTCAGTGTCTGTTAGTTCACTTCACCCTCCACTAAAAATCCCGACAGCTTCTTCTACTCCTGGGAAATGGACCAAGACTTGCATGGGGCCTACAAAGTCCCTGCCAGGCGTGGCTCCCGCTCGCTTCCAGTCTCCAGTCCTGCTGCAGGCCACACTGGTACCTTCCCACCTTTCTTTACAAGCCCTGGTTGGGGTCAGGACACTCTGTTCACGTACTCCTAGCTTACATCATCTTTAGGGGACACTGCTTTCTCCCCAAGATCAGGAACAAAACAGATGTCCACTCTCACCACTTCTGTTCCATACTGCACTAGAAGCTCTAGCCAGAGCAATTAGTCAAGAAAAATAAAAGGCATTCAGACTGGAAAAGAAGTAAAAATACCTCTATTTGCAGATGAGATGATCTTGCATGTAGAAAAAAACCTAAGGAATGCACTAAAAAAACTATCAGAAACAATAAGCAAGTTCAGCAAGATTAGAGAATACAAGATTGAGAAAACAATTCCATCTGCAATACATATAAAAAAATATACCATGTAGGAGTAAATTTAACAAAAGAATAATTCCACTCATATGAAATATCCAGAAAAAGCTAATCTATAATGAAACAAGTAGGTTAGTGGTTCCCTAGGGCTGGGGCTGAGGGTTGGGGAAAGGAGGTTTCTTTCTGGGATGATGAAAATTCTAAAATCAGATTATGATGGGGCACCTGGCTGGCTCAGTCAATGGAGCATTCGACTCTTGATCTCGGGGTCATGAGTGTGAGACCCATGTTGAGTGTAGAGCTTACTTAAAAAAATTTTTTTTAAATTAGATTACAATGATGGTTGTATAACTTGGCACCAAATACCACTGAATGGTACTTTAAATGGGCTGATTTAATAGTATATAAATTATATCTCAAAACTGCTTAAAAAACAAAACAAGTAAATGACATAGACCCCTCTTGGCCGGGCAACTCACTGCCGATACCCACAGTGACCTCGGCCAGTCTGTCCACCCGCAGATGGATGTCCCAGAACCAGGCCAGCTAGCAGAGGAGCTGGGGGAGGGGAGGACTATCTAAACACCTGTGCGAACACAGCCATTGCATGGTATCTGGTCCCAAGGCATCAGAGGATACTTCCTTAGGATAAGTCAAAGTAAAACCTATCAGAATGAAACCTCAGGGAATACTGGGGGATTGGGGTTCCCTTGCACGCCCTTGGCAACAGTGGGCTTGGTTGTCCCAGGCCCTGGACCACGGCCACCATGCTTTACCAACGTAAAGCCATGTGCTCATTTATCACTTGGCTAACCCGGGTTCACAGTACCCCACATTTGGGAGCAGGGAGCGTCCAGGCAGCTTTGAGATGTGGCGCTGGGTGCTGGGGAGCAGAGTGTGGACTGGGGGGCTGTGTTTGAGGGGGATGGACGTGGAGGTGGGGGACAGCTCTGCATTTTGCGTTAGGGAAGTGTCTGCGTAGACAACCAACCCCAAGGTCACAGTGATCTGGCTCTTCCCTGTTTAAATGTCCTCTGTGACCAGGAAGGAGCACAACTACTCCAGTGGGGCAATCGGTCCGCGCCAAGTCCCTGCGGCCCCATTCTCACGTCTCAGCTTGTTTTGCCCCTTCCTATGCGACTCAGCAGAAGGCCTATGTCGCCTGGGAACCCCTCCCTGCAGCTGTATGAAAGCAGATCACCTCGCCTCGGCCGTGGCTGCTCTAGGCATCTCCACAGGCCCTGCTTCACTGCACCTCCCAGCGCTCCCGGGCTCCTGGGACCTCCTACCCCAGATGGCACAACCGCAGATGCACTCCAGCTGCACACACCTTTCTGGTCCCGGGGTCTGCCCCCTGCCACCCGCCGCAGCACTGCTAACTCTAATTCTCAGATACTTTATAGCGCGCTCTCAACAAACTCTCTACTGTCAGATGTACCACAGAGCCCAGCAAGTCTGCGCCGCCGACATGCCTGCCTCCTCTCCATTTTACCACAGTGTGGACCCCGAAACCGTCACAGAAAACACTGGGATGGCCACAGCCATTTTTCCCAGTCCGTCTTAGCCTCAGCCGTAGGCCCACACAATCTCCTTGGCAGCACTAGGTGGCGATCCTGTGTAATCAATAATGAGCAAAGAGAAAGACTGCTAGCTGCCCGAGGAGACTGATTAATGGGGCCCTTCGGGGGCCTGGAGCCCTGCACGTGCAGCCAAGGGGCGACCGGCCAACGCAGTGAAGAAGGGCTTCGGGCTTGCTACACGGGGAGCCAGAACTGGCTCAGTCCAGCCCAGGAGCGGGGGTTGTCACACCTTAGGAAGTCTGTGAGTCAGCTGTTAAACACAGCCATTGTTACAGATGAAATGGAACACACAAGTTCAAATAGATGAAAAGCAAAGGCAATAAATACTCAAAACTCAACCCTTTCTAATTATCCTACCACATTTTACTTCTGTCCACGTGCTTGACGTTATACACGTCTGGTTGCTTAAGGATGGAGGAAACACTCTAACGGTGCGCGGCTGCGCATCTCTTCCCCACTCTGAGACCAGCGGGGTCATGCTGGTAGCCTGCCCTTGGCCATGGCGAATGGAAACTGGCCAACCGAGTACAACTCAGGCCCTTTCATCTCCAGAGAGTCGGCTGCTCACCAGCACCCTGCTGTCCCCACACGGTCGTGGTGACCCCTGTTCGCTCGTCTCCAAGTGTTCTGCCTACATCAGTTTCGTAAGGCACGTGCAGGAGTTAGATCATTTTGGTACCTCTGGTGTTTTACAACACATGCGCTCCTAATCAGCTTTACACGACTGAGAACTGTCATAAAAGCATTATTTCATGGGGATCATGAGGGTTGGAGCAAGACTTTCAGACTCACAGTAAGTTATTTTTTGCGTTACATATATTAACAGATCCTTCTAAAACTCCACGTCACCGAGCCCATTCAGTGTTTCCCTCGGTGTAACTTTGGCACGATGTAATCGGGTTTCCCTATGACGACATGACCCCCATCATTACCACTTGAGTGGATCTCTTCCCCCCGAAGAAAATAAGCACACAGCGAAGCCGAGCTACAGCAGCTTGCTTTTACAGCAGGTTGCTCTTCTGAGCAGGGCATCGGGCCTCGATGCAGTCACATTCTAACCCACCCCACACGGTTGCCCCCCTCCTCGGGCGCCTCCCACCCAGGCTGCCCCGTGTTCCTGAAAGGGGCGGCCGAACCCTCACAGACAGCTGCCCAATCTCACGGGGTGCCCAGAGCCCCCGAGAAGGCAAGCCCCCTGCGGACGCCAATGATGACAAGGCTCTCCCCAGCGAGCGTTCGTGCCTCGGCTCGCCCCTGGTAACGTCTGTCCCTGTCCATGGGATGTGAGCTGTTACCGGGAAAGGAGCAAAGGATGTTTCACTCGAAAAAGACGGGGGGGGGGGGGGGGACGGGACAGGCGGAGAAGTCTGACACTTTATTCATATCGTCCAAGTGCAGCTAGCGTCTGTTCTAACGTTACCTCGTGGCTCCCCGTTTTGCTGTCGCTCTGCGCCCACAGAGAGCAGCAGGCTCTTCCCTGCGTGTGTGAGGGGGAAGCTGTGTCCCGGGCCGGTCCCCTTGTCCGCAGGCCACCCGTCCTCCTGCTAAAGCCGGCAATGCCTGAAGCTTCCACCCGCACGGAGTTCTTCAGAGTAAAGCCGCCTTTCAATCAGTAGAACAGGACTACTTCCCGATAAGACCGAAGCACACGAATAACAGTAATAAAACCAATACAAATAAACTTTCAAGGCACACAACACCTACCATTTACAAAGCCCTTCCTTCATCTTCAAGACGCCCCCGAGGAGTGGCCTTTCACGTGAGATTATTATCCTTGCGGCGCAGGTAAGGACCCCAAGGTGTGGAAAGACCTCGGGACAAGCAGCAGAGGGTACAGCAGGTAATCAGGGAAACGATGTGTGGGTCCGGCGTGCAGCCCAGAGCAGGCATGGGGCTCAGTAAATACCTGATGACTGAATCAATGAAGGATGAACAAATGAATGGGACCGACACGCAGTCCCTACAGCTGTGACTCCCATGCTCTCTGCACACGGCCAGGCCACCTTCACGAGCGTCTCCGCAGCTCCCACACCTCTGGGGCAGCCAGCTGTACCTGGTCGATCCCCGGGTGAGCTGGGATGAGGCTCTCGAATATCACCTCTTTGTTCTGCAGATGTGGGATTTAGGTCTTGAAATTCCAAGAAGGAAAATAATGGCATTTTATTTCACTGGCTCTTTAAAATACGCTCTGTTCCAAAAGGTTGAACCTATAAACATTACTGGAAACGTGGGAATGGATGCCAGGAATTCCTAAGCCTCACGTCTGCCTGGGCCAGAATACAGCTCCAGCTCCCGTACATTCTGGGTTGAGAAATATTGCTATTGGACACTTGTTGGAAATTTTAAGCCCTTTGAAAATATGACTCCATTAGGAGAATCTTGTCAAGAGACATACAGGCAGCATTTGAATTTTTCTCTCAATTCCTCCTCTTTGTGGCATGGCCAGAAGCCCTAGCCCTGAGCGCTTTCAATAGTTTTCTGTTTCTCCAACTTCTAGTTGGATTAACCTCTGGAGTATCTCGAAATTTCGTGAAGTTGCCCTCCCATGAAATGGACCGCAGGATTAAAGAGGCCAACCAAAAAGACAGTGTTTCTGTGAAGTCAGAGCAAAGGCTGATGAATGAACTGTCTGTATGATTCTTGCTTAACCCGTTCTCTTTCCCGAGGATCAGGAAAGATCTTGAAGCTGCATCAGACATTTCAAAAGGTATGCCGAGAGACTGCAGGACGCAACTCTCTTAGTCTCCTCGGCCAGTAACAACGAGGATGCCACTAAGAATAGCCCCTGTGTCACAAACACGGCAAGGCAAGGGTAAAGAACCCAGCTGGGATGGTAATTTAGTGAAGGCTTCATGCTCTCTCCAAAAAACCTGGCTGAACCTAAAATAAACTGACCAAGACTTTCCTGAATTAACTGGAGGTGCTAATTACACCATTTGATTTTATCCACATTACATGATCCAAAAGAAATGATTGCTTATGCTAAATATGTCCATACAGGAAAGTGCACTGGGGGCGGGCGAGGGAAAAGAAAGATAAGCCCAAGGGTGTGAACGCCCATGCAGAGAAAGACCGCGGTTATCTGGTTTTTATGGATTGGCCCATTCAAGGTCACTGTTTGCAACTGTGACGTACACCAGAGTGTCCGTGTTTGTGGAAAGGTTTGAGATCCCAGAGTCTGCTGTTTGGTCCAACAGGCTGCTATGAAATGAATGCAATTCGCGCTTCCTTGGCGAAGAGCAGTTACTAAATGCAGCTGACCCCGAGGCTCCCGAAATGCCTCAGGCATGTGCCTCAGGCCTGTCTAAGGTCTCTGATCACAGTAGAAATTATTTTAATTTTCACTTCATGTGTTTTAGAAAATAAATACCAAGAAGCAGCTCAGCCCTTTGACCGGAGTGCGATTTTTCAAAGCAATGTGTGCACCACAGCAGATCTAAGTGTGCAAAGAGGAGGCTGGCTGGAATTCTTATAGCTCCTGGGGCTCAAAGGCGCGCGCACCACGGGAGGTCAGGAACATCTTCCTGCCTGGTAGGCAGCTGCGAAGGTGCCCTCCCCATCCAGCCCATGGCCATCACCACGCCACCATCATGTATGCCTGATATGCCATCATGTACGCCCAGACCCAGAGGTGGCAAAGGGTGTGATGAGCCTTAAAAAGGGAGCCAGGCAGCCCAGGGCTGGAAGGGAGCAGCCTCAGTTAAGACAAAATGTTCCTAAATTGCCTGCTTTTGGCTGACAGATGCTCCCCGTTGGCTGGTGTGCAAGTCTGTAACTTGCAAAGCAGGGCTGGAAAGATAGTCTTGCTTGCCAAAGCCAAAGCAAGTAGGAAGCTAACAGACAGAGCTAAGAGATTTGGTGCGTTTTGTTGATTGATTTGCACCCCCTGCCTACTTTTGGGACATCAACCCGGGCCCAGGAAGGGTTGTTTGAGTATCTTCACTATGTCCATCCATCTGAATAGCATAGGTCTGGGTTATGGAGTAAAAATCCGATTGCCTCAACAGCACCCTTTGCATTCACTTGTGCACAGAATCTTTTCCTGGCTTTATCAATTAGACAACAGATGCCTTCAGATGAGTGGTTTTAAATGTGGTCCCTGGATCAGCAGCAACAGCACCTGAGAACTTGGTAGAAACGTGAATTCTTGGGCACCGCTCGGGACCCGCTGAATCAGACACTCTGGAAGTGGGCCAGGAAGTTCTCCAGGTGATTCTGTGCACATTAAAGTCTGAGAACTACTGCTTTCGACCAAGCCAGTCAGGTAGGCCATGGTTGCCGGAACTGGTGGGGGGCAGCTAGTTCCGCAAGCGTGGGGGCAGGTGGGGAGAGGCCCAGCGAAGGACGGCAACCCCTCCACTGTCAGCCTATCTGTACAAAACTGAGCTGCTTTCATATCTGGAGCCCAAATGAGGTGAGACTAGCCAGGGGAAGAGGAACCCCAGGAGAACACGGTTACGTTTGTAAGAGCTTCACGGTCTTTTAGAAGGAAGCTGACAAGGCAGGAAGAACATCCTGTAATGGGGCCTAGAAGGGGAGGGGGGGGCTGTTGTAGCTCCCCCCGCACGGCTCTATTTCATACACAAGTCTCCTGACCACACGCGAAACTTCATCACTGTAGAGACACGGAGAGAATGGAAAACGGAGGTAGGCACCAGGGAGGGGAAGAGCGGGCTGGAGCAGGCCCGTTCTGGGGTTCAGCAGGAAGACTACTCCACCTCAGGGGGATCATGCAGGGTTGGATGACTGCTTCCAAGCCACTATTCAACCGCCACAAGATAATGGCTTTATCACCGCCCCTGCCATCGTCGTCTCCAAGCCACGGCTGACCGAGTAGCCCCTTACATGTCCAGTACCGTGCCGGGTATATTTTATGTACCTTCTTTCTCGTCCTCCCAACAGCCCTGCCAGCCTGGTGGTATCACAACTGCGTACAGGTGAGGAAGACGAAGCTCAGAGAGGGTACACAGCAGGTCCAACGTTAGATGCATAACAGGGATTGAAGTAAGATCCTCAGCCTGATCTGGTGTTTGACAACCTCACTCTACGGTATTTCTGCCTGGTTATTTCCACCCACCCTGTGCCCGAACACTTCCAAGGACAAGGCGCTCCTTACAACCCAGGGCAGTTCATCTTTGGGCTTTTAGAATGCTCTTTTGTTTACCGATGCCAAAATCTACCTCCTGGCAGAGTTCATCGACTTTAATCTTAAAGTTGGCTTATTTTACGCCTGGCGACTCCTCAGGACATGTCCAACCCCCTTTCCACACCACCGACTCTTTGGAGTATCAATATAGAGTTTCAGAAGTCTTTCCTTCCTCCAGCTAAAAACGCTGGGTTCCTTTTTTACCAGTCCTCACTTCTGAAGCCCTGAAGATCTGTATGCATAAAAACATCCACACCTCATAGAAGGCTGGGATGTTTTCCTTCACGTTTCTGAGGGTGCTCTGAGCTGTAGCGTTTATGCACCTGCAGGCACAGAGATCAAAACCCCATCATTCCTCAGCCATGCCAGACAGCAAAGCAGGTCACAGAATAACTGAATCTCAGGGCTGAAGGGGACCCTCTTCTGAGGTTCATGATAAGCCGTCTCCAGAGAAGGAGCTGTGTGCCATCAACCTGGCTGTACTTTCAGAAACGTCAACCAAGAGCCCTGAGGCCTCAGCCTTGGATCCCGGATTACAACACGCAGGTGGAAAACCACCCTAGAATCACGCAGAGGCTGCCCAAAGAAATCCCTGGACCTTGCTGTGATCGAAGGAGAGGGAAGTCACCAGCTTCATCTAGGGGAGGTGGGACTCTTACCCGGCAGCACCCTGGTCTGGGACCTTAAGGAAATCCAAGCTTTCCGGCGTCTGGGACACTCGGTCTGACCCGGTGGACTGTTGTCGTGGCAAGGGTGGGCGGGCCATGGAGGTGTACAGACTTTTCTGATTTAACCTCTGGCTGCCAGCAGCATGGGGATGTGGCAGAAACTGGTTTTTGAGGACTCCATTCTGATGGTATCCTAGAGAGAGAAGGGGAGAAAACAACGCTTCAATTTTCTGATCTTCTGCTAAAAGGCTCTCCAAATTCCTTCCATCTCTTAGCCAAGAGCAAGCTACTTAGCTTCTCTAGGCCTCAGTTTCCCATCTGAAAATACAGAGGGCATGACTGCAAATACATCGTGAAGAATCAAACTAATACATTGTAAGCTGTCGAGCAAGTGCCTGGAACATAGCAGACACTCACACATGCATGCTGACATTAGAATCACCAGATGTTCAGGGTTTCAAAGCCCACGTGCAAGGAAAGGTAAGCTTGCCATGAGCTGGCAGGCACATTCTTCGATCTGAGAAAAATTATGAGGTTATGATTCAAGAGGGCTGGCAGGCAGCTGTTTAAACAGTTGGACATCCATTTCCAGGGGGTCAGCCTTAGGTGTCCTCTGCAGGAGCCCGCTGTGGGAGGTAGAGGGAGTACTCCACACAGGCAGGGGAAATGTGGCGCTGGTTGGATCAATCCAGATACGGCAAGCTCTCTGAGCCAAACAACTGTTCCTAGTCAAGATCATGTTATCTGGTTAGTAACGGAATATGGTGATGGGCTCCGAGCCACAGGCCCTGGCTAAAAGGGGCATCACTATTCCATCGTGTTATGGTCTCTTCTCTCTTACCTCTTCTCCCACTGATAGATCTGAGCAAGAATGAAGGAGAACAAGACTCCCCAAGGCACATTTTGGTGAACCTACCATAAAACCTCTTCCAACCAAGTTAAGAAAAGAACGCTTTGGTACAGATGGGACGACCCCTAGTTTATAAGAGGGACTAGCTGGTCAGGTTTGGTTCTGCCTTTATTAGTTCTCTTGACCTTGAGCAAAATCTGTGACCCTTCAGTGTGTCAGTTTCCTCCTTAAGGAAACAAGAGTCTGGTAAGCTCCTCCAAGGTTGCCAAGGAGAGGTACATGTTCTAGGGCTGTGATACTCAAAGTGGGAGGTTCACAGCTCAGTGCGTTCAGAAATTAAGAATAAGCACTTAGAAATGTTCATAGCAATTTCACAGACATATTATGAATCCAGTAAGAAATTTGGGCTTCTGTTTTGAATGCTTTTAAAATTCCATTCTTTGAGTGATTTTTATTATATCTTACAAAAGTATGGTTTGCGATGGGTTGAAAAAGAAAGAAATTAAGAAAAGAGGGAAAAAAAAAAAAAAACCCAACCGACCTTGTTTCTTCACCACAGACAGTGTGAGAAAGGTTGATATAAGGGATTCAGGTCCAACTGTCTCATTTTATTGATGGAGAAATGGTCACGTAGAGAGGTTGGGAGCCGAACTCAAGGTCAGGTATTTGGTCTAAGGCAACTTTGGCCAACCTAGCTGAGGCAAATGAGCTTTCCAGGTGGCCTGGCCAGGCTCTCGCCCCGGGGGATGGGGGGCCAGCACATAAGTAGTAACACAATCCTACACTGGTTCTCTTAGGTTCTTTTGTGCTTGGACCTTCTTCAAGGGTGAAGGCAGAGGGGAGGAGAGAGCGCAGGGCCAGGCAGCATGGGGACTCCAGAAGAGATGAGAATTACTTTCTTACTGCTAGGCACGGGTGTTCATATTTTAGCACACAACAGTGAGATTCCAGAGCAGGAGACAAAAGAAATGCTTTTCACTGCTTACCTTGGACACAGCTACGATAGGATTCCCTTGTCTGGGATGATCTGAGTTAAATAAGTGTGGTCCTAACATAACCCTTTCAGACCTAGATGCCTAAGCTTATCAATACCAAATATTCTGGGGAACAGTTTTTTATTGACTGAATGTTGTAAGTGATGGAAAAACATTTTGTGAATTTTGAGAGTGCTCTTAAAGCACTAAATGGATTTTTTTACAGGCAAGAAGTCTTGCATTTACTCAGGTTTTTATTTTATTGACCTGCATGCTATGGTTTTATCAGAAAATATGAGTTGCATAAGATCTAAAAAACATTTTGTGTCCATTTTGTAATCCCTTTAGGTATTACTTTTTTTATTTTTTTAAAGATTTTATTTATTTATTTGAGAGAGAGAGAATGAGAGATAGCACGAGAGGGAAGAGGGTCAGAGGGAGAAGCAGACTCCTTGCTGAGCAGGGAGCCCGATGTGGGACTCGATCCCGCGACTCTAGGATCATGACCTGAGCTGAAGGCAGTCGCTTAACCAACTGAGCCACCCAGGCGTCCCTAGATACTACTTTATTTTTTTAGAGCACTTGTCCTAGAGCCTAACTGACTGAAAATAAAGATTTTCTACTTATTCATTAAGGTATTAACTAGTTGCAAAATATCCTTGTGATATTTGGCTGGAACTGAGTAGTGGTGTGGCGGTTACAACTGGCCGACTTCTAGCTCCACGAAGGCTGCATCCTGTAACTGAAAAGCTGACAACATTCTGGTTGCCATGGACAAGGAACTCCTTTTTCTCTTACTGATGTAAAAAGCCTTTCCTCAGGGAGTAATATTGCTAGGTAATGAAATCCAGATCGTTAACTCAGCCACAGTTCAGTCTCACGAGCTCATACTTTTCCTGCACTGCGGGGTCACAAGCAGGGCCATTGTGTCGGTATGAGTGTATCTGGCATTGAAATGGCTCACGGCTGGCTGCTATGTGTGCATTTACTTGCTCCGGGGTTTCCTCCCAAATACGTTGTCCAAGTTAGGGGTCCCGATTCGGGGTCCTGTTCTACGGCGCATGCTCGGTTACCTGGAGGGGGAGGGGCAGCTCTCATCGGGTAGTTGGCGTTGTGCGTTCCCTTGCAGTAACTTCTGTTTTGAGTTGTGTTCCTTCTGGTGGGACCTGAAATAAACAAGCGAGACAAAGTCAAAATCAGTGCCACTGGTTGGTTTTATGGCTTCTGCTGGAGTTTTGCTGATGGGAACCTTCGGCCAAGTGTGGATTCCGGCTCCCAGGCAGATCTGCAGCAGGACGGAGTGGAGGGGGGATGTCTGAGGGAGGGACCGTCTTGAGAGCTCTTGGGCCGGAGGGGCCGGGACGTGTGTCCGTGGAACGATGGTTTTGAAATGGTAGAGACCGTGGCTTTACAAAGAGATATTCACACTCTTATAAAAGTGTTTCTGTTTTTGTAGGCTTTCAAAAGAGAAAGAGGGGGCATTTTCGGGTTCGCGCTCGTATTCTGAACACGGCGCAGAGGCCGAACGCGTGCGTGCTGCGCGTCACGGCCACTGGTGTGCAGCGCGTGTCAGCACTCACTGCACCTCCGCTTCGGTCAAGAGCCTTTCCCGCAAGAGCGTGCATTCTACAGTCTTCCATTCAAACAGAGACCGCAAAGGGTGGAAGCTGACTTGTCCCCTTGACGCAGACGTGAGGAGCTAGAAAGCAAGCCAGGGCCACACGGAGCATCACTGTGGCCCAGAATGGGGACGCGGCGGCAGGCACTCTGCGGAGGACATCTCTGCAGAGACATGTGTATTGCAAAGGCAACCAATAAATAAGGTCTCAGGGAGGACACAAAGGAGGACAGGATTAATCCAGCTGAAGAGGGGTGCTGACCGAACTCCTTGTAAAGAGCAGGGCTGAGGAAATGAGAAGAGCAGGAACTGACAAGGCATGCATAACATAAAAGGAAGGAGCTGGGTGTCGAGGTCTGGGGGCAGGGGAAGTGGCCTGCTGAGGGCTGTGCTGGCGGTCCGCCCCGCAGATGTGTGCACCCACCGTGAGCACTGGGTGAGAAGCAAGTCTGGCATGGAGCACGGTAAGGGAAGGCGAGGCGGGGGGCCGGGGACACTTACGAGAGTTCTTGGGCAGCCCGGGTCCGATGCTGACCTGCAGCACTTTGTTACTGGGCTTGAGGATGGCCAGGTCACCAAAGCCTTGGTGGAACTGCACTTGTCGGGAGCCCCCTGCACTCCAGGGACCCCAGTTCTCCTTTTTCAACTTGAGTTCAAGCCTGCGACAAGGACATTTGTGGGTAACGGGCAGGAACGCCACAGTAAGAGAATGGTGCTCGCAGACCCCAGCGCGGACTTCTACTGCTGGGCAAGCGTGCGGGAGAACGAGGCCAGCCCGGATGATCAGAGCCCAGCTGGGGCCCTCGGACGGGGACAACATCCAGGGGTTTGGCACAGCGGGGCGGTGAGCCACTGCCCCCAGAGGCAGGAGTATGTGGGGCCTGGCGCCTGTGAGAATCCGGTTGGTGAGTGAGGTACCAGTGTCACTCCAGGTGAAGTCCGGTGCACCTGCCCAGGGCACGGCAGGAAGGGGACACTCTCCAGGCCACACCTACTGGGATATGTCACTGTGCCTCTCTGATTTCCCTCAGTCGTGGTCGGGGAGAACTGGGAGATGCCAGACATGAGATAGCCCATGTCTCCCCAGCCCAGAAAGTGGTTATTATTTAATTAAATTCCCTTCCACACTAGCAACCAAAATCCAAATAGAAGGGAAGTTTACTCACAACCCCAAAACTACCCAGCCAGTTTGTGTCATACTGCCTATATGCCTGTATGACACAATTCCATGTTCTGCTCTTTTAACTTCTATTTTCTTATGCTATAGGACGGACAAATCCTCCTTTTAAGTAGCTGTCCGTATTACTTCACAGAAACACAAAAGTGGCCTTTCAAGGTCTGTAACACCCATTGGGACTGTCTTTGGCAGGCCCCAGAGCTGTCTGGGTTAAGTGGAAGCGAGTCCTGCTCTACCCCACAGGCCTCCCCTCCTCTCAGCCTGGACCCCAGTGGGGAGATCAAGATTTACTCAGAATTTTGGGCCCCAGGTCCCCACTTACGTATTGCTAAATTTCAGAGGTAGTTGCTTCTGGGTTTTTTCCTCATAACGCTTTGCTAAGAGGCTCAAGAATTCAGTTTTGAAGACGGACTCAAGCAAACTGTCATACTCTTGCTCGTGAAGAATGAAAATGTCATCCTGCATAGTACTGAGAAGAGATTGGAAAGACTTAATGAAAGTTGCACTTCTGTTTATTCCATTTTTTTAAATCTCCTGTAAGATAGCACTAGGTTTCTACAGTCTTTCTATAAGTGATAATCTTTAAAACAAAACACAACAACAATGAATTACATGAAACCTGCTTCTGAAGGAAGTTCATAACTCACCAAAAGCATAATCAAAATAAATCTCCCACGTGACTTTTAAAATCAGGAATTTCAGGACAACTTAGTCTGTATTAAAAACAACAACAACAAAACCCAACCCACTTTCAAATTCAACTTCTATGTTCTTAAGATGGTAAAAATCCAAACTTTTACGAATAGAATGTGGCTGAAAATGAACAATCCCACAGAAGTGCCCAGTTAGTAGAATTTACATATGGTTGTAGCTATTATAATGAGTCCTAACTCAAAAGAATTGTAGCTCAGTTATCAACAGGGAAGCCAACGTCCTGGGCTTTGTACACACTTATTAGGAGTCTTTGGGTATTCGGGGCTCTGCTTAAACTGCGTGCCATGTGCCGCTAAATGCACACACATACCAAACTACAAAGATAGATAAGACAGGGTGTCCAATGGCAAGCAAGCCGCTGCGGGAACTGCATGTGTGGATAGGGTGGCACTGGGGGGCAAACTCGGGCCTGGAGGGAGGGCATGTGAGGAGCTGCAGGAAGAACGGAAGAGGCTAAGGCAAACCCAGTCCTGGGGAAAATGCTTAGTGGTAGAAGCGACTGGTTAGACCCCCGTGTCCAGGCCCAGCTAGACTTCATAGAAATGACAACACACATATAACTGAGACTTCTTATTCCCCGGCCATTAGATGTATAGCTCAGTTGAAGGAGGCCACCAACCCCAAAGGTTTCATAATATACTCGCTTACAACGACCTCCGAGTACCACCGTCAAATATCTAAGATAACCCTCTGAAGAACATTTCATTAGGGATGGTGTTTTTCCAGGTATGAAAAACAAAACAAAGTAAACCTGCATCAGTGAGTTGGCCACAGTAACATTTTAATCCCTCCAAGTGCAGGAAATGCCAACAACGTTTGTTTGTTTTTTTTTTTAAGTAACCAGCGCTGAGCTGTATCACACAGGAGCTGTGCCTGTTCTCAGGGTCCCCAGTACCAGGGCACCAGTAGATTACTGTGCTGTCACAAAACCAGACAGGAAGGCAAGTATGGAGGATGAGGAGGTAGACAAGCTTTGAGATGAAGGATTCTTCTTCCACGTAGACTTTGATCCATTTAAACTACAACTCCTGTGGTCTCTCTGTCCAGTCTCATGAATATGACGAGGCTGGGGTGGACCGGGGAGGTCTTCTTTGGGCAGACAGAGGCTCAGTGGCTCATCAGGAACCTTCTCTGTGGGCTGAGGCAGGGAGCTCATGACCTGTACCTGATCGCGCCATGGCCCCCTTCCCTGAAAGCTCAGCCCCTCAGTCTTCCTACAGGAAAGGAACTTGGTAATCCACAGGAGAAGAAAGGTCTAAGGGAGGACCACCACGCAGCCAGGATTTAAAGGCACAGAATGGCAGCACGCACAAACCACAGGGGAGGGAAGAGTAAACTGGCAGCAGCAAGTTAGCCTCACCCGGGAGAGGGAGCTTGGCCCTTCACTGCCTGCTTACTGAAGATGGGTATGCCCAAGAGTTCTTCTTGGATGTGAAGGCAGAATACTTCACAGGCATGTTTGGACACATAATGGCCATGTGGGGGGAGCACTCAGTTATTACTATCACCTCAAGAGTTTGTTTTCAAACTTCCCTCCATCACAACTAGTTTCCTGCCGACTCTTGTTATAGTTGGGATATAGGTTTTTCTGGTGTGATGAAGACCATGGCAACTGGTGGTTTAAACAACACAACGTTTTTGTCTCTTGTTACTCAACAGCAGGTGCAAAAGCAATTCAGGGCCAACGTGACCGCGCTACAGTGCCTGGGAGCCAGGCATCTACGCCTTCTTTTCACAAGTGGGACCAGGAAGTTGTACAAGTCACTTCTGCTCACACCCCATTGGCCAGCACTATGTCACATGGTTACCCCTAGCTTGCAAGGAAGCCTGGGAAATGCAGTCTTTGGGTCGGCCATCAGCTTTTCATATGGAAAGGAGAGAACAGGTCCTGCAGGACAGCTCACAAGGTCTACTACACCTTGTTCATAAACTTTTCCAAACTAGGAACTGGAATCTGAAAGTCTGAGAATGCACCTCAGAGGGTGTAGCCACAAAGCTATTATCATCTTTCTGTTTCTAGACGGATGAAAACTCTGGAATTGTCTTGATCACTTCGCTTATAGCACTTCAGAACTCCAAACAAAGGTACTTAGGTAGAAGTCATTTGGAATGAATGAAATAAAATCCAAGCATTCCCGCATCCTGGCCCAGGGGCAAGAAGACTGTTGCATGAAGAAGGGAGTGTATGCAATAGGGAGAGAGTAAAACAAGAAGCCCCACTTTCTGGTGTGTGGAGTGAGGAACGGGGCATGACTGGATGTGTCTGCCCAGCTGTACTTGAGGCAGGACAGTGCTTATTCAACAGGGCTAAGTGAACCCAATGCAAATAACCTTGAGTAGTTTAATGTACTTAGATTTATTAGGAGTGACCATAAAGAAAAAAAGCAAGCAGGCCAAAACTTCAGGGTCAATTAGCAGGAGTCTGGAAATGAGAAAGTGTTTGGACACTTTGACTTCAACCATCAAATTCAAAAACCCCTCCCTCTGGTGACCCAGGCTTGGGAGTCAGTGCAACCATCCTCGGCCAGGCCAGAGTTTCAGTTCATTTGCCTCTCTTCAGCCCATGCTCCTGGGTCTAAAAACAAAGCTTTTACATTTATTTATTCTAAAAACTCAGACTTATCTTTGGACCTCACCCCTGTCTTATTCATAGGCTCAGGCTACAATTCTTTACAGATGTTTGACGCAGAACCCCATGTTGAAAGATCCTTTACTAGTCCCTGGTCTGGCTCTCTACTCAATTTTTATCCCTCATCTTTGTGGCTTATTGTGGTACTGCTGACAACACTAGAACATCTTATTTCACTCCCTTAACCAATGTCTTTTTCACAAAAACGTTAGTTCCAAAACATTGAGTAAAGACTTAAAGGAGTTTTTTGTGTTTTTTTTTTTCCTCCCTAAGCTGAGAAGGCAATTTCCTAGGCCAGTCCTGCCTTTATTTAAACCTTTATACAGTTTTTTCCTAATTATGAAATATGTTTCTTTTTAGCAAACTGTAAAGTACAGAGGTGCTTAAAGAAGAAAATAAACCTTACCCAGAATTCTACCATTCAGGGAAACCAATGGCATCAACTTGGGTCCTACTTAATTTCTCCGAGACAGCAGATACATGCTGTGTCGGGCCTAAACAGAAGCCTCCTAGGGAAGGAGGTGAGAAGGCTCACCCCGCCTTTTTTATCCCAGGAGTCTCCTGTATGGCACCTAGCTACTCAGATGCCCTGCTCCCCCTTCCAGAATGACAGGGAGCTCCTTGAGGCAGTGACTGTGTTCTCATTCACCTTCGAATCCCAGAGCTGAACAGAAGGTTGGTGGTCAGTCCAAAAATGCTGACAGCTTGCAGGTTCCCAAAGCTCAAAGGTCACATCAGGGAAAGATGTCAGTCATGTTCAGGTCAGCTGAACAGGAGTGAAGCAGGCTGTTCTTATTACCACGTTTAGGCAATCAGGCAGGGAAACATCCTGGGCAAGAACGCTGTGACCAGGGGAGCATCTGCCTGAGGTCCTCTTACAGGTGGCTTTTCCCATCGCATGTAAGTACTAGAAAATCTACTGACCCAGACAGGCAGCCATGTACTTTTGGGTCTTTGGTGGTCAGCTACTGGAATGACAAGGACCCAGGGAGCCCGAGGCGGGGCTCGATCCCAGGACCCTGGGATCCCAAGAGCAAATGTCTAGACCATGAATACTCAAGAGAAGGCAGATGTTTAACCACTGAGCTACCCAGGCGGCCCCATCCCCTGATATTCTTGCCAACTCTCCCATGAAGGCAGAAATGTTTGAAGTTTCACTTAGACAGGATTTTTCCTTCTCAAATTATCCTAGAGTCCCTTTGAGAAACTGTAGTCTTCACCTCTCCCTGAGCTATTGGGCCTGTCCTGTATCTTCTTCCTTAACTAAAACTTTTTAAAAAAACTTCAATGATAACTTGATTAGATATATTTCAGTCTATTTATAAAAGGTAAAAACTTCTAAAAATATGATGTCTACCAGAGGATTAGGAAAGACTTTTATTATGGAAAATTTCAAATATTTTAAAAACGTAGAAGAGCAGAATGAACCTCCATACCTTGGGAGGTTTCAGCAATTATCAATCCACAATCATATTTGTCTATGCTTACACTACCCCTACTGCCACACACAAACTACGTTATGTAAGAGCAAAGTATAAACATTATCTTATCCTTGAATGTTTCATTGTTTATCAAGGAAAGGCAAAGCCTCTTTTATTTTCTTTTTTTAAGGTATTATTTTTAAGTAATCTCTACACCCAACGTGGGGCTCGAACTCACAACCCTGAGATCAAGAGTCACATTCTCTACCAACTGAGCCAGCCAGGTGCCCCAAACAAAGCCCCTTTAGACAAAAATAACCACCACACCATAATCACACCTCAAGAAATCAACACTAAATCCTTCGTATTAAATAGTCATGCTCTCATTTCCCAAACTGTCATGTGGTTGTTTTTGCACGGTTGGTTAGTTTGATTGGGAGCTGTGAGCCCATTCTGCTTTTACAGGGGTCATAAGAGTTAGAGGTGGTCCAGAAGACCGAGCTTGTGGGCACTTTGATGGTCTTCACTAGAAGAAGCCATTGGGTGATCATTCCAGCCAGTAGTCAAGCACTAAGCCTGTCTTCAGCTAACATACACATGATACAACCTTTTCCCTGAATTAAAACTGTTAAAATCCTTCTCTATACCAGTATTGAAATATTTTGAGAACACACACACACACACACACACACACAAATTTGGTGGTCTGGTAGCACAATCAATTTCTCCTCTGGGTTTGATTCTGCACAAACCATCACCCATCTGGTTGCATTCCTCACTTGGTTTAGATTACTGGCCTAACCCAGTGGATGAAGGAAATAAGGGAACAGAATTAAACTTGGTGAGTGTAAGGCTCAGTAACTGTAACATGCACAGATCACAAGTTACAATGACTCAGACTCTTTTCTTTCCGGAGAGCCAGAACAACTTTTAGGCTAAGTACCTCATTTTACTATATCCTCTAATAAGGAAAGGCCATAAGGGAGCAAATGTCTAGACCATGAATACTCAAGAGAAGGCAGAGGAAGGTGGTTTTACCACGAGACACTGTATCCCCAGAGGCTGTGAGAGAAGACAAAAGGAAAAAATCTGAGTGAGGATATCCCACACACCTTGATAAATCTCAAGGACTAGACGAAAAAGATAGTGTCAAAGTGGCTGATACAAATGTAGACATATGATTACTTATGATCAAGCGCTGCTTGAGTGGTCTGAAGGCTAAAGACGGGCCTGGGCAATAATAACAGGAAGAATCATCACAGATGAGCACAGACGCCCTGGAGCTATGATGCCCTGGCGTTCAGCCACAGCTCCTGTCAAGAGTACACAGCATGTTTTGGCTAACCCCGTTTGCCCAGGTGCAGCTGGTCCCCATGCAAGAAAACAAGAAGCTTCCAGTCGGGTTCCTTGGAACAACAAGGGCAGCCTCAGAGCCCAGCTAGCCAGGAAGTGTGGCCAGCAGGCTGCCCAGCTCGGGCTGTGACCTAGCCGGTGAGCTGAATGCTCAGGAAGACCTGAAAACGGGACAGTGCTGAGAGCTCTTCTTGCCAACCCACGGCACTGAGGGCCACCTGATGTGGGGCTGCTAGAGAGGCGGCTGATGGACTCATCCGCTTAGAAGTTTTACCAGCTGAAATGTTTTAAACACTTAACCTCACAGCACCACCTGGCCCTTTATCAGGAAAACCGGGAACAGAGAGAATCAGAAACCACAGTGACACAGGCAAGAATGGACACAACTTGAAATCTGTTTTGGATTACACACTGGAGCCAGGATTTCCAGCCTGGTAGGTTGGAGGCCTGAGCACACAAAACCCTGGCTTTTTCCCCGAGAGCAGCAGTTTTGTCTTCTGTGTGGAATAACAGTTGAGAGGTGTCCCAATTCCAGAAGACATGTTCATAAGCAGCCAGAACAGCACCACTTTTAATGCAATGGTGGCCCGCCGCTTTCCCTGACAGAAGCAACAATCTCCTCAGAAGGGTCCAGGGACGCAACTCAAGGGGGAAGCTACTGAGCTCAAAGGGGCCTTTCTTCCCCTTTTCTTAGCCTTCTGTGTACTGGAAGGATTTCCTCTCATCAGAGGGAATTTAGTCTGCGAGATCTGAGCATGGGATGATTTAAGGAAGTCTCCTCACACATACAAGCCCCTCTGTCAAAAGAAAGCCCGACTGCTGACGGGAAGAGCCAGGAACCCTGCCTGTGAACCTGGGGCTGAAGGGAGCATTTAGCAATGACTCCAGGGCTACAGATTATGGAGACCATTTGTACTCCCTCCATGCCCGAACAGGCAAAAAGGAACTTCAGGAGTCCAAAGACACTTCCCTCCCAGGACAATCCACGGTCACAACAAACTAAAAGGCAATACTGAGGAGTGGATGGGAACCTCTGCTTGGGCCTTTGGCGGGAAGTGGGTTAAGTCTTCGACATGGGTGAGGTGGGCTTGGGGACAGACTCTGGTCCCTGGGCCCCACTTCAGTCAGAGCTGTTATACTCAGTTTCGAATAACAGGTTTTTCTCTCACGTTTTATGAGAACAAAGGATCTGAGTACCCCCCTGACTAGTGGAGCTGACCAGAAGGCCACTTCTTGGAATCTCATTCTTGAGACCTATGAAGGTCAGGTCTCCTCAGGGAAGAAGACGACACTCAGTTCTCTTCACCATGATTTTCACAACTGGGGAACCTGGCCAGGCCTTTTTCCAGGCTGTGTTTGGAACGGCAGATGGCGGTGATGAGGAGGGATGGGCAGCCCTGTGCCTCCAACGCTTGCCACTCACCTGAGGGACACGGACAAGATTCGCTCCATCTCAATTCTCCGCTTCAGCACCTCCTTCACCAGGCCTTTGTCTGGGCCCTGTTTGACCTTCTCTCGTCCAATTAAGTACAAGCACTTAGGAGTAAGAAGCAAGTCTCGCTTTACACCCTGTAGGGAAATGTGCTTTAAGAAGGTGGACAAGACGTCTCAAAGTGGCAACTTTCCCCACAATGGGCAGCGGTCAGTGTGTACCTTGAACCTCCTGTCGTACTTGGTCACTGTGTCTGCAAAATCGATCTTCTCCCTCTTCCCCACAAACTGCTGGAGTTCCGGGTGCTCGTCCATCCCGATGTAATCCCCGATGAAGTTCCTGTTAATACTGTTTCTCCTTCTCTCCTTCTTGTTCAACAGAAGGTCTGAGGCTGTAATAACCGAAAGGACAGAGAAGATGGGAGGGTCAGTCCCCCGGAAAGAGGAGGAAAATCGTGTGGAAAAACACAAGAGAAACTCTACGTGAATGTAAGATTTTTAACGCATGACCTTATACGCAGAATAAAGTGAACACCTGTAACTTCACCTAAACTCAAAATTATTCTCGAGATTTGTGAAATGCACGAAACAAAACGACTGAAATACCTTCTTCTCTCATTTGGACGTATTTCTTCCGGGCCACAAATTTCCTCCACGATTTCTGTATCACTCGAGCATACCCATCATACTTTCTCTCTCTCATTTCTTCTAGAAGGAAGAGCTGTGAACGTAGAGAAGGCAAATGTGAGCCAACTCACAAGACCTGAAGGTCACTTTCTTTGGTTATCGGGGACACTCAATTTAGTCAAGGACATAACCTGGGAAGTGGCTTCTCAGACTCGTGAACGAATGTGAAAACATGATTAGTAGGGCATATGGTTTATAATCACTGGACCGTCTTTATCTCTGTTTTCTTCGTTTAACAAAAAACATAACGGCAAATAGCCGTATCTGGCGTCAGTCAGACCTTGATGATGCCTGCCCTGCCTTGCTCCCAATTTGTGCACATCTAATGAGCGATTCACCATTTATCCACTGGCTCCCCGCCTTGATCCCAGGAGGGTATTAGCTGGCTAGACGAGAGGAGGAGCCTGTCATTTACTGTGCAGCCTCTTCACGGTTTCCAGCTTCTGTCGGAGCAGAGCTTGTGCTGCTGTGGAAAGAGAGCTGCCCTACTTTCAGTTCCATGAAAGGACACACGTCCTGCTGCACAGTCTCCAAGGACTCCCTGGGCCAGAGCGTAATAACCAGAGCAACTGGAGCTGGACTTCAGATGTGCAATGAACGGACATGGGCTCAATGAGAGGGACCGAGACTGTTTGGTTTGAGGGCCTACATCAAACACTGGCAGGTCCTGAGACTCAGGCCATTTTGACAATCCCGACTGCTCCCACGCTCCTCAGCGGAGCTCTGGAATAATGAAGATGAGAGCAAACAGCTGTAATGTGCCAGGTGCCCACTGGGGCTCAGGAAGCATTCTAGATTTATATTCTAGAACACCTTATTTCATCCAGCTCATCAGCCACGACACCGGCCACATATTTCTGTTATCTCCGGGATTAAGGTTGGGTGGGTCAGGAAAGTGAACCTTCCAGGTCTTCCAGGCCCTGCCAGGCTCTTCCTCACTTTGACATGCAAGTCTTTCTCTGTAAATCTGCCTTTGATCAACTCATGAAATGGTGGGAAACTTTCTCATTCACCTAGGAAGTGGTTTTCGTGACTCTCTAGGAAACAAAATAAGATGTACCAATGAGAACAAGTAAAGATGATGACAAGTCAGTGCAGAAATGTTCCAGAAGTAAACAAGTGAATTTGCTTTGAAGGCAGCCAGGCTTGATTTGTTGCCTCTGTTCATCTGGGTCTATACTCAGTCCCTTCCTGTCCCTCAGCTTCTGCTTCCCACAGGCCCCAGCTGTGCAAAAACAACATCTCAAACTCAAAAGGGAAGGGGCTGCTTCATTCTGCAGCCCTCAGCACCATTAACAACAGGCACGAGGAGATTTCCAAAAACAAAAGGAAGACATGGTTGCACATTTGGACAGAATGGTTAAAATCTGAGCCCTGTGGTTGCTTGTTTGAAGAATATTCGTTGGTTTTTCTTATCTTGTGTGTTGGGTTTCTGAGTAAGCCTTGTTTTCTTCTTTCCCAGAACTATTTTGGGAGTGTCACAGAAAATACACTTGTGACTCAGAAAGCAGGAGGCAACCAATTCCCAACTTCCTATAGATTATCAAAGATTAGCTGGGTCTTAGGTTTTTTCCACAAGTCATGCGGGTTAGAGGGAGGTTCAAGAAAAAAGGAAAAGAAAGAGAGGAAAATAAACCCCAAATCATGGACACATGTAACAAATAAGCAAAACGAAACCTTTTGGTGTCTGATGTCTAATGTGGGTTCTTAAAGCAAATGGGTTATTTTGTATAGTCAGAACATTTACTATAAAAGTCAAGACAAAATCATAATGTTGATTTTTAAAAACCAGTTTCTGTAAAGTGTTGGCAATGTCAGCGCTCGATGTGGATGGATGAGTGATGGGGAAAGGGAGAGATTAGTGGTGAAGGTATGTGCACGTGCGCGTTTGCGTATACGTGTGCGTAAAAACATGGGGAAAAGGGGAATCAGGTGATGGTAATAAAGCATTTGGGAGGAAGACAAGGAAAAGCAAACCCAAAATAAACCTTGACTTTGGAAGTAAAACCCCACAGCTCAACTAAATCAGAAAAAAAAAAAGTATGAAAAATATTGAGGCTGTTCTAATTATATGTGAAAATTTAGCAAGACAAAAAAGTAAAAGCGGGTATAAGACAACAGAGGAGTTCTGCATTGTACTGATAAATCACTCCATCCCATTTTAGAAAGAACAGGAACTGCTCTGTGGGTTGCTTAATGGTATATGACACAACATTTTCATTTTATATTTGGAAATGAAATTGCTGTGAAGCTACAAATAACTCGAAGTGGAAAATGCTACCACAAACTTTTCATAAATGGGTTCAATTGATGTGTGCCACTTATTTATTTAATAATTTTTATGGTTCTTAAAGCCATTCAGTCACAACCATTATCATTTCTGGGTCTCAGGCTGATCCTCTGAGGTAGAACATGGGCTGTGGGGCCCATTCTAGAAGAGAGAACTCATGGAAAGACCGGGGTTTGCCTCAAGTTCAAGTGTTCCCACCATCACCAACACTGCCAGTTCTCATGCTATTTCCCCTTGATCTGATGACTAATTTTGCCAAGCTCACCATAGACTCCTGAAATGGAGTCTTACGATTGTTCAAGGAACCTCAGGAAATGATGATGCCTAACCTTGGTTAGTTCCAGAAGTTTCTCCATCTTAAAAAGTAATGTCTTCATCCCCTAGTCCCAGAGCTAATTGGGCAGAAGAACTGACGGTTCTGCTCAAAGGAATCCAGCTTAGGAACTGAGAACTTCCTACAGAAGTTCATTAGGCTCACAGTGACCACCTCCCCATCAGGGAAGATAAAGAAGTTCCTCCAGTGAATCTGTGGAGGTCTAATATGTTTGTGAATTGTAAAAATGCATGTTTATCTTACAGGTAAATATTTGTGTTCCATGAACTCAGATTTCTCCTCCTCCCTAATTTTCTCCTCAAAGTTCTTTCCAGGCTCCCTCATGGTCTTCAAGATATAGTCCCGAGACTTCTCACCCTGAGCTCTGTTCTACCTTTGAGGAGGAAGCCTGTGTCCGTGTGTCAGTGACCTGACTGGTGTTGCCCAGGTGAGGATGTAAGTTGACCATGTGTGGTCAAAGAAGTCCTGTGTGGGACAAAGAAGTCCCTGTGTGGGACAAAGAAGTCCCTTTCAGCTTAGGCACTACTGGACACTATAAATAACTGGTGGGCACCTGCTATGAGCCACGTTCTATACAAGGCTCTGAGTACACAATGGCCTATCACAGGGACAAGAGTCCCTGACCTCGATGGGATTACCGTCTAGAATGAGAGACAATGGGAAAGAAGAGAAACTACTCTATGATGACTTCTTCTTATACCTGCCGCATGCTCTGAAGGCTACAGGAGCAGGGATGTGGGGAATGACCCACACAGGGATCGGCAGCAAGGGAGAGGACACCGAAGGCACAAATGGATGGAAGGGGGGAGAAGGCAGCCAGCCATGTGTGGGGAAGGGCAGGAGAGGTGTATGGGAAGAGGGGTGGCCCTGAGGCAATGGCCGGGGGGCAGCCGCACACTCACAGACTCGGGGGCTTTGATGAACACTTTGCTCCTTCCGAGCTGGAACTGGTCATTGTCCATGTTGACGGACTGCAGCAAATGGAGGACCCCTTGTTTCTCGTCCCCTCTCCACGAGGGCCAGGTGGCTTTGGTCAGAATGGCGTACCTGTGAGGACAGTTGGGGAGAGAAGGGTCAGACTCGGACTGGACTATCCACCAAAGGCACCCAGTGCTGCAGGGTCCTGGAGATCCACTCACCTCGGTTCTAGGGCCGAGGGATGGGTCTCAACAGCTGCAAAACCCCAGCGGGTCTGGTATTCCCATTTTGGAGCATCCCTCCTACCCACTCCCTAGCCGACCGTTTCCATGTTAACACCCCGGTGAAAATCTGCTTTTCCTTTCTACCATCGTCTAAAAATAGCACTCCTGAAGGTGGCCAGTGACAATCTTTGGGCAAAATCAAACCTTCTTTTCTCAGCAGTGATTTCCCCCAATTTCTTCTGCACGCTTGACAGTTAATGCAAAGAGTTTTATCAAGCTCCCTATAAGCAGCAGTTATTACTAAGTATTCACTTTCACCTTCGGAATTCTGCGCATCTTGAGTCCCAAGGCCCTGGTCATGCGGTCCTTGGCTCTTCTCGCTACGTTCTCGCCTACTCACTGTGTTCCTGGGAGGATGGCCTCTTCTTCATGCACACTCAACTCTCCCTCCTCAGAGCCTGGCCCATGCTGTCCCCTCTACCAAGTGTGCCGTTCAGTAAACACCTCATGTGGCTGGCTCCAGTGCAGAGGGACTACCCTTCCGTGACAGTTCCAGAGGGGCCTTTCTGGACTACTCAAGCAAACATCTCCCCTCCCCTGCTACTTTCTCTCATAGAAAGTAACATTTTTCCTGCAGAGCATATATTATAGTTTGTAATTATATTCATGTTTGCACTTAATTCATTTATGCCTCCTCCACGAGGACAAGAACTCCTCGCGTGGATGCCACACCTGTGTAGTTCATACTACACATCTAGCACCTTCCCCAATGTCCGGGCTCAGCAGTCATAACTAACAGCAAACGGCCAACATCTACGGGGTGCTCTCCCTGCTTCAAGTGCTGTTCTTGGTGCTTTGTTTTTTAAAGATTTTATTTATTTATTTGACAGACAGCAAGAGAGGGAACACAAGTAGGGGGAATGGGAGAGGGAGAAGCAGACTTCCCGCGGAGCAGGGAGCCCGATGTGGGGCTCGATCCCAGGACCCTGGGATCATGACCTGAGCTGAAGGCAGACGTTTAATGACTGAGCCACCCAGGCGCCCCTTGGTGCTTTAGATGTATGATCTCATTTTCTTCTTACAGCCACCTGATTTGGTTGGTCTTTCCACTTTGCAGAGTAGGAAACAGAGGCAAATAGAGACTCACCTATGGCTACTTAGCTAGTAACTGTCAGAGCTGAGATGTGAACCCCAATCTGTTTCTTTAATCACAAATCTACCTATAAGCCATGGAGTGGTTTATGTGTATGTATTTCTTTTAAAGACCATACAGTCTACTACACATCTGTGCTATAAACATTGTAATTATGCAAGAGGCTGACATACTAAGCACTACAGGATGTCAGATATCGAAGGTCCCAAAGACATGAAGTGGAAGGAAGGAAAGAAGTGGGGGGGGGAGGGCGGGGAGAAGAAATCACAGAGGAGTGTAGAAGGGAAGTTGGAGGGCATGGCCTGTGTGTAGGCACGTCCAGAACACAAGCAATGACTGGGCTCCAGGCCTCTAGGGAAGCCAGGCCCTTTGTTTCCAGAAGCTATATGAGGATTTGACTGACTTATGGCATTGAAGGGAGAAGGGAGAAAGGAATCTTGAAAAGAAGAGCCGCCAGGCCTTCAGGACCCAGAACGCACTAAGTGGAGAGAAACAGGTTCTTACTTCAGGATTGGCTGGTTGGGACTAAGGTGGCACCCCCTCTGATGCTCCCAAATACCCACGTCTTGCTTGATAATGTCTTAAATGCCTTGGAGAAGCAAACCCTCCTATCCCCTAATTAGAGACAAAAAACTTAAAAATGAAAATACCCAGTTGAAGCCACGCATTTGTACGAATATATTTCATGTGTGGCATAATGAGTTCCAACAAACAAAGCCACATATAAATGACGGATAGCAGAACTTTTCTAGATGCCAC
This sequence comes from Eumetopias jubatus, assembly GCF_037043125.1. Classification (NCBI taxonomy): domain Eukaryota; kingdom Metazoa; phylum Chordata; class Mammalia; order Carnivora; family Otariidae; genus Eumetopias; species Eumetopias jubatus. Next base: position 99,719,916 of record NW_028274813.1, read on the forward strand.
TGGAGACCCGCTGAACAAGTAGGAATGCACTGGCAGTCTAAATGGATGAAGGAGAAAAATTCATGCAGGCTATGGGAGAGAAAGAAAAAAACCCGGCCTCCAAGGTGACAAATTTCTAACAGTCCAATTCTGCTTGGCTCCACCTAATCAAAATTCTAAAGGCAAGTATCCATACCGTGCAACCATAAACAAACGGGCAGCTCTTTGCAACTCACATACCCCCACCCCTATTAAAATGATGCTGCATTTCGCATTTGATTTTTTTATAGTAAGGAAGTTGTTTTGCAGACTTTCTCTCCCTTTAGCTGACAGGGTAAGGCTTCTAATAGTTTGGGTCCGGGCGAGATGTGGGTTTTGCGTGGCGTTCCCAGGGCCCTCTGACCACAGACCATCGCTGTGTTCCCCTAGCTTTCATGAAGCCTGAGGTGCCCTCCTCACTTCCTTTTGTGTTCAGTGGAGAGACCAGTGCCCAATTCTCGTATAAGGCTCTCCCACTAAGGAAGACCCCCACCAGTTCACCTGTCCTCCAGGACATGTTGCTGGAAACAGGGGTCGGAAGGCAATGGCGTGCCGCCTACATGGTACCTGTGATAGCTTTGGAGAGGTGAGGACCGTAGCTTACATTCCCCTCATCAAGCATTTTCAGTTTAAGACCCAACTATGCCAATATTTCATTTCAAGGCCTGTGTGCTGGCTCTTCTCTTTGCCTCGGACTGGTGGGTCATGGGCTCCTCGTTATCTCAGAGGACCAATCAATGTTTCCTCCTCAGAGGAAATGCAGCCCTGACCCCAGTGACCTCTCGCTGCTGGCACTGGAGTTGAGGATATTTCTGACATCCAAGGACACGAAAGTCTTGGCAGCTCGTAGGACACTCTTGACACCCCATGTTTTCCTGAGCCTTCTATTCTTTCCTCTTCCTTGCCCAGGATATGGATCGACTTTCCTCACAAATATCCCTTTCCCCCACCCCCCACATTCTGAGAGGCTGGGTCAAGGTCAAGGGAAGTATGTTGGTGAGGTGTGTAAATGGTGCCATAAGAACAATTTTAGAAAGCTCTTATGTTCCTATCAGGTTTTTCTTCCTAAGAATCAGGACCCACACTTGTTTTTTTCTTCAGCCACAGTAAGGGGCATAGGCTGCCTAGCTTGAGAAGTTGTTTTCTGAGAATTTACAACTATTTTCCCAAGCAAGACTCAAAAGTGGCTGCCATTTCGAATAGCTTTTGACACTTTCTAAAGATATGAGAGTTGTATTGGGGGCGGCAAATAGGGTGTTCCTTCTGAAGGCAGGGCAGGCCTTACTTCAAGAGCACATGGCCCATCGGTGGGGATATTACGGCATCTTTTGATTTTTCACAGTCAAGAGGGATGGTTTTGATAAACATAAAGGATTTTTCAGAGAGGAAATGAACACACACAAAGGCCCATTTCCCATTGGCTAAGCCTATTTTCTAAGCTCTAGGTTGTGTGTGAACCATTGCTCTGTTAGACCTCTGGGCTTCCTTCCCAGGGAGGGATGTAGGAAGCATGCACATGGGCAGTCATGCCGGGTATTAAAACATCCTTCTCTGTCAGGTTGTTATTTTCTCACTTTGCAGGCTTTCTGCAGGCGTCTAGAAAGCAACTCTATAAACAAAGCCTTTTTTCTCAGCCCTGAGGAGACTAAAGGTATGACACCGTTCAACTACTCACAGAGGATCACGGGACGAGACAGACAGTGGTGGACTCTGGCCCTATTCTGCATGACCAGGATCTCAGACTCACACACCTTAAGGAAAACAGCACTGTCTCTGGAGAAATATTCCCTGCCCATGGACACAGACGGCCTGCTAGCCATTTTTGAGTACTTTTTATTGAGAAATAAATTTTCTTCCAAACTTTCTTTTTATTACTCTCCTAGCATTCTCAAATCAAAAGATATATGACATCAAAAGAGCCTGCTCTGTATAAGACAGGGCTGTCCATTTGTCTCTTCTGAAAGGAAAAGCCCACAGCAGGAGAGCTAGAGGGGAGACATTCAAGGATGGAATCACTTCAGTCAAAGTCCCTCAACATAAAGGGGCTAACAGAGATTCACTACATGTTTACTCTGTGTCAGGCGCAGAAGAAAGTCCCATGCGTGGGGTCAGGATGGCACTCGACAGAGGCCCGGATATTATCACCAAACCAGGTCATTTCACAGCTCATTTACGGAGCTGCTACAAACATGTAACACAGCCTACTCAGGGTAGCTCAGACGTTCCTGAGGACTGCCTGCTCTCCCCAGTGCGGAGGCTCACGGCATTGTTTACGGAAGTCAAGTTTGATGGCTTGTCTGTTTTTTTTTTTTTTTTTTTTTTTTAAGTAGGCTCCATGCCCAGAGTGGAGCCCAATGCAGGGTTTGAACTCATGACCCTCAGATCATGACCTGAGCTGAGATCAAGCGTTGGATGCTTAGCCGACTGAGCCACCCAGGCGCCCCAATGGCTTGTCTGTTTTTAAATAATATGGAAGGCACGAGGTCTTTCAGAATCAGTTTCTCCAAAAACCAAACAACAAACAAAACACCCACAAAAAAAACGCCAACTTTAAATTTTTAAAAATATGTGGTTAGTTTTCAATAGTAATGTCAACTGGAGAGACTTTGCAGATTAAAGAGTTCTTAAATACAGGAAAAACTACTGAAGGAGAATAAAATTATGAATGCTTTGGAATTATTGAGGGCAGGCCCTTCTGAGTTAGGGAAAGATGGAGGAAATACTTTTCATTCACTATTTTCTGTATTTAATTTTTTTCTCTTAATTAAAAAAAAGGGTATTTGTCAAAGACATGCAGTTTTGCAAAAACTTTAATGATTACTGAAGGTGTGGTTCTCAACTGGTTTTACCCCCACCCCCTAGCAGGGGACATTAATATCTGGATACACTTCTGGTTGAGTGTATCCTGGGAGGGATAGAGGGCAGCATCCCGTCACGCACAGGATGGCCCCCCCACAACAAAGACTCATCTAGCCCCAAATGTTGATAGCTGAAGTTGAGAAATCCCATTCTAGCTAGTGTTATCGATCTGTTTAAAGGAGAGTAGTCTTTCATAATTAACATCTCAGTTGTTCACTGGCAAATGTTTGCTGCTATAGTCATGCAAGAACTTGACAGATTTGTTTTCTCAACCGCCTAAGTACTTCTTGCCATACAGTTCTGCTTCCACTGTAGGTGGAGTGGGCCCTTTAATCAATTCAGAGAGCCACGAGCGTGGATTTTATGCCTAGTCTAGTCTGCCTCTCAAATTAACAGAAATCTTGACTGTGTGGAGACAGAGTCAACGAGAATTTATTGAATGGAACGATCTACCCTTTTGTTAGGCCTCTCTCGACCTTCCACATCAGTGACAACCCACACTGGTGACGGGTAGGTCAGTCATTCCAATCTCAGGACACAAGGAACAAGGACAGTCCTCAAGGAAACACTACTTTATTAGAATTACTCTATTTCAAAAACCGCAAAAACCGTAACGAAGCTCTTCTTCGGCCTACTACCTCTTCGTTACATAAAATTTGAATTAAAAAAAAAAATTCTTACATCTTGTTTCTCTATCTATACCCCGAAGACATAATTATTTTTTTGACATAATTATTTTCTGATTAAAATGCTAAATATGGCTTTCTTCCCTCTTAAATAAGAGTAAACAGATGTAGAAAATACAGCGGGATCCCATTAACTTAGAATCGTTAAGAGAAGTTAAAACCATGTAATATTTTAAGGACATTAAATTCTATCCTTTTCAAAAACAAGTAGCATGAAATAAGAGCAATTTAAGTACAGGTCCTGCCAAATACACTTTAATGGAAACGTGAAAATCAGTTTAAGTTTATACATGGGCTCTACAAAAATTTTGAGGTTAAATATTTTAAGCTTATTTTCTTAAGTAGGTTAAATATTTTCCTGAAATCATCTTCATACTACTATTTGGTCAGTCAAGTTAAACCTTCCCGTGTCACAATTATCATGAATTCCCGAACTTAAGTGTTACACTAAGCAGACCAAATACTTGTGGCTACTGATTTATTCTACAATAAACAATGGTAAAAAGAATTCTGTTACAACTTAATAAAAAAGGACAAAGAGCTCAATTTAAAAATGGGCAAAGGAGCTGAACAGACATTTCCCTAATGGCCAATAAGCACATGAAATATGCCTAACATCATTTCCCATCAGGGACATGAAATCAAAACCACAACGAGATACCACTTCATACCCAACAGGATGGGTATTATCAAAGTCAGATACTCGCAGATGTTGGCAAGGATGCAGATAAACTGAAACCTTCAAACACTGATGGTGGGGACATAAAATGGTACAGCCACGCTGGAAACCAATCTCTCAATTCATCAAAAAGGTGAAACAGAAGTTACCAGAGGACCCCGTAATTCTATGGTTAGGTGAGCACCCAAGAGAAATAAAAACATATGTCCACACAAAAATGTGTATGTGGCTGTTGACAGCAGCATTCTCTGTTATTCATCACAGCCAAAAAGTGGAAACAACTGATGGCCATCAGCTAGCTGATGAACAAGTAAAATGTAATACAATACTGCAATATCGGTGCAAGCGAATATTACTGGGCAGTGGGTAGGAATGAAGTGCAGCAGATACACACCACAGCGTGGGTGACCCGTAAAATCATTATGCTACCTGAAAGAAGCCAGTCCCAAAGGACACATACTGTGAGATTCTATTTCTACACAATGCCCAGAAAAACGGCAATATTTTTAAATTCTTTCTACAGAGACAGAAAGAAGTGTGTGCCTAGGGCAGGAGGTGAGGGGGAGAATTGGGGGCCAGTGACTAGGGAAGTGGGGTTTCTTTTTGGGTGATGAAAATGTCCTCAAACTAATCGTGATGATGGATGCACAAGGCTATGAATACATTAAAAAGCCAAAAATTGTATACTTTAAAGGAGTGACTGCTATGGTAAATGAATTATATCTCAACAAACCTGTTTAAAGCAAGAAAAAAAAAATCCACAGTCATCAGTTTCTTACCTCTGTAGGAATTTTTGGAAGATGCGCCGATAAGCATAACCAGCTCTTCTCACTCGGATATTTTCTTTCAGACCCAGGTATTCTACTTGATGCTTCACCCTGTAAAGGAGAAAAGAGAGCCAGGATATTATTGGATAATTCTTTCGCCTGGCTCTCCTAGCCACTATCCCCTCAAACCCCCAATTACAAGCAGCAGGGACACATTAAAAAGACTACAATTTAGGAGCTCCATTTTATGCAAAGACTAGATGGGATGCTGCCCAATTCATGAATCATTGAGTAAAAGCCAATCTGATCTTTAAATGTACTCAGTTGAATTACACACACACACACACACACACACACACGTAAAGACTATAGTGGTACCTGGGGGGCTCAGTTGGTTAAAGCATCTGATTCTTGATTTTGGCTCAGGTCATGATCTCAGGGTGGTGAGATCGAGCCCCCACATTGGGCTCCTTGCTGGGTATGGAGCCTGCTTGGGATTCTCTCTCTCCCTCTCCCTGTGCCCTTCCCCCCCACCAAAAATACAAGCAAACTATAATTTATAGTGTTCACAGTCTGAGCTGACCCTCAGGTTATATAATATTCATTTAAAAAATATTTTATTGTGAAATACAGCAATTACAGAAGACTTTACACATCTATTTCAAAAAATAGTAAAACAAAAAGCCGTATGCCCGTCATTGAGATTATGAACAAAAGTATCCATTTTCCAAAAGACTAAAGGAAAGAACTTTTAACTTCGGATTCAAATGACACTAGGGCTGTTTTTGTTCTCAACCTAAATTTAATAGTGACTCTAGGCCTAAGGAGATTACACATCTAAGCTTTTCACATGCAACCTAAGAAAGGGCATATAAATTAATTTCAAATATCTAAATTAAAAATGCTCTAATAACATATGTAAATCATAGTTTTAGTTGGTTTTCATGATAGTAAACAAGTGCCAGCGTGTTTTGGAAAATGGATGCAGGTCCTACTAGATTGGGTTCTCCCACGGGATTTTCGTTATCAGAGCAAATGTCCCCTGCCCCGCCCCTTGGGGATTCTGCCTCAGCAGACCTGGTGGGGGGGAGGTGGGGGGGGGCACTGGTGAAAATGGCTCACCCCTTCCCGAGAAGCACAGTGTCCCTGAAGCCAAGTGGCAGACCCTGGCCACTAGCTGCTGACCGTCCACTCGGGGAGGTCAGCGGGGGCCTTTGTTGTCCGTCACGCAGGCTGGTTGAACACGGACACCGGGACACATGACATTTGAGGGAAATGAGAAACGGTGCCGTGGCAGGGAGGCAGCCCGCCTTCTCCGCACTGAGTACATGTGACGGCTCCCGGGGAAGGGCCCCTCGTGACCTGCGTGACCTGCTGCACTGGAAAGCTAACTAGTAGCGGCCCCCTCCAACTTCACTCCGGGGCCCAACACTTGGCTCTCCGGCAAGGCTCTCGGCCGGCCACATTTCCGCCCGTGCTGCCACCCGCTACGTGCCACTCCACACCGCCCTCCGCCAGGGAACCTGGGAAGGACAAAATGGTTCCCGCTGAAGATCTTGCAGGCGGCACAGTGGCCCACAGCTAGGTTCCGGGGCTGCGTCCCCGGGATGGCCCCGGCTCTGCCACTGTGTAACCTCTCCATGCCCCACATTCCACGTCTGCAAAGTGACGATGGTGACGTTAGTTCTTTCTTCCTAGTTGGGTACCTTGCATGGAAAGCACTGAGCTGGCTCCTGGCATGCGTGACACGAAGCTGCTATTATGCTAATATATTCACAGGTACAGTTAAGTAAACCAGGACAGGAGACTAGAGAAAGAAATGGATTTTTCATAGGGAGGGGAGTCTCAGACGGTGACGTGTGCCTGGGTCTGGAAGGATGAGTTGAATTCAGCAGGTGCAGAGGAGGGATAGGCAGGGGGTACGGTGGAAGCAAAAGGCACAAAGGTGGGGAAAGGCTGTGGCCCGGGGCGGTGGGAGGGGAGCAGGTGCAAAACTAAGCGGAAAGAGGGCTGGAGCCTGGACTGACCCACACAGTGAGGGATGTAATAAGAAAAGTCTTGAGTCCGACTGGTCTTACTTGACCAGTATCCAGAAATGTCAGCTCCTTCAAGATAATTACTTTTAAAACAACCTTTATAGAAAGAATAATCAATATCCACACTTGACTCGTGACCCATATCTGCTTAACTAAAGGAGTAGAAATCGATTCAGGAAAATAATTTATTTTCCTTTCTCCTATCCTCCAAATTCCAACTCACCACTGGCCTTTTCTCTGCTAAGGAAAATACATACGAGGGTGTCAATTAGAGGTATTTGGTCATTTTTAAAAAGATTTTATGTATTTATTTTAGAGAGAGAGCATACACGTGCAGGGGGAGGGGCAGAGGGAGAGAGAGAGAATCTTAAGCAAACTCCCCACTGACCAAGGAGCCCAATGCAGGGCTCGCTCCCAGGACCCGGAGATCATGACCTGAGCCGAAACCAGAGTTGGATGCTTAGCCAATTGAGGCACCCAGGTGCCCCAGGTATTTGCTCGCTTTAAGTATTGTTTGTAAACACTGGCTTTATCCCAAGGTTTTGAGGCAGGGAATGCATCACCCACTGATTCAAGTCAAAATGTTCCATTTCCATAAATCCCATAGGAAAGAATATGCCTCTTGTTAAAACATTGTTTCATTCACTGTAACTTCCATCACCAGGAAACTGTCTTACAGAAATTTTCTTCCACAGGACGATGGGTTTAGCAAATTCTGTATTGTTTAGCATTTTATGTAATCAAAGGAGCTAAGCTGACTTTTGCATATCACTGGGGTCATTCATTGGAGCACTATCCCCTCCTCAGTAAACATCAACCAGGCTGGTAATGCCCAGTGGTTCCCTCGGGGCAAGGCTTCTTCAAGACTTTCCTTGGCTGTTAATGCAAGTAGGTCAAGGCCTGAGAACTCTGCTAGAACAGCAATTCAGAACCCAGGGCAGGCAACTTTGCCAGAGCCAAACAAAAACACATTTTCAACAGGAAAAGAAAAATAAACCACACCCCATAAACTTGTGGAATGAGTAACCCTGTCCACTGAGAACTTCAATTGACCATGTAATCCCCGCCAATGAAGCACAGTGCCCCTTCATAGCCCCTAACTCTCCACACTCAGAAGAAGTGAAACCATCTGTCACACAATAAACCTGAACTGGGATGGGGGGGAGGGAGGGGCGCATCCCAGGAAGCAATCCTATATGTAATATAAATCAACACTTGACCAACAAATACCTTAGACTTTTTAACACCTGTTTATACTAATGGATCTTAAGAAGTTCCTTACTGCAATTCAATTAAGTGATGTGATTTTTTAAAAATAAATGAATAAATAAAAGGAAATCACCACTATGGGGGATTCTATGGGGATTTATTGAATAAATGTATCTCTGTTTTAATTTCTCCATTTTTTGATATTTCAATGAATCAGTTTGGATTTTATGAGAAGATAGCATCAGGGCTGGGAAACATTCGACCAGTAGCTATCACAAAATTTCTATATTAGAGAGACTTGGAGCAGAGCAATCTACACGGGGTAAGGGAGTGTGTGCTGGGGAGGTGTTGCATGTGTAGGGGGAGGGAGAGGTTTTCATTTAAGATGATGTTTATTGGAAAGGGCCAAGGAAGGAAAGCTGGATGGGATTTGAAGTAGGGGGACAGGTGGCCTAAAGCACCCCTTAGCACTACCTCTGCTTCCAAGATTCCGTAATCTGAGGTTGCCTGTATCACCCTCCTTCTACGGTGTGTGTGTGTATGTGCACGGGATGCGATGCGGTGTGCGTGCATGTGAACGTGGGAGTGACACAGAGATAGGCAGAGGCAGGCCGACAGCGCACCCAGGTCTGGAAGAGACATTCTGTCAGACTGAAGGAGATCCCGTTCTGAAGTAACGCTCTTCGTTTAATGAGGAAGAAATTGAGGACTGAGGAGATGAAATGTCTCACTCAAACCTCTTAAGTGACAGGCCAGCACCACAAAACAGTCCTTCCAAATCCCAGGCCAGTCCTTTGCTCTAGATCAGTTGTTCTCAAAGTATGAGGCCCAGACCATCTCCACTAGCATCACCTAGGAACTTCTTAAAAATGTGCATTCCTGGGGCGCCTGGGTGGCTCAGTCAAGTGTCTGCTTTTTTTTTTTTTTTTTAAAGATTTTTATTTATTTATTTGACAGAGAGAGACACAGCGAGAGAGGGAACACAGCAGGGAGAGTGGAAGAGGGAGAAGCAGGCTTCCCGCCGAGCAGGGAGCCCGATGTGGGGCTCGATCCCAGGATCCTGGGACCATGACCTGAGCCGAAGGCAGACGCTTAACGACTGAGCCACCCAGGTGCCCCCAAGCATCTGCTTTTCGTTCAAGTCATGAT